>NC_045962.1:3467840-3675137 GCF_010909765.2 Amblyraja radiata
CCTGCATTTCCTCTCTCTCCATCCCTCCCCCACCCAAGTTGGCTTGTTGACTCATTCTCACCTAGCCCACAGCTAACAATGGCCTGTTTCCTTTATCGCCTTTACATTTTTGCATATCTTTCATTCATTTGTTCTATATCAATTTTCAATTCAATTTTCAATTTAAAAACTTTATTGGCATGATAAAAAAACATTGTTATATTGCCACAGTATAAAACATGACATACATATTTGAAATGCATAAGTATAAATACAAGTGTACAGTGTATGGATAGGTATGTCCCTGTACATAAACTTGCAATAGGCCTATAGCCCTTTATTGATTGCTACACGTTCTTGCAGCTGTAAGCAGCAATGTTACAAAATTTTGAGATTTTAAAAATCAAGTCTGCAATTTATCCCATCAGATAAAGCATAAAAAGAAGTTTAATTTGACACCTAATTCACTTTCATATCTCAAGTATTTAAAATGTTATGGCCATTTTCATACTCGGAAATTAGCATCTTGTTCCCTATTGATTTTCTATGGACATAACAAAAAAGCTGTGATCGTGGACAGTCAAAAGTCCATAACTTTCTTAAAAATTAAGAGAACTGAATGAAATTTTCAGTTATCATAGATTGAAGCATTCTGAAACAAATATAAAATAATCTTACTTGGATGACCTGAAATTAAAGCATATAATTAGTTAGTTACCCAATTGGAGCTAATTTCAAACTTCAATTACTAGATCTAAACATCTATCTATTTCTTAATAAATGATTAACATTTTTAAATAGCCTAAGTGTCCAAATAATATTCACAAATAATTTACAATAAAACATGATTTTTAAATCGCATTTACATTAATTTATAGGCCAAATGGAAGGAATTTAGTGTTTAATTGCTGTAAATTAAAGTCAATTTAAATCAGCTTTCTAGTGGGATCCTGTGAACGCGCTGATTTAGAACGTTCACATTGCGGTAGATTTGTACCCTCAAATGCCCAGAAAAATACTGCGGGATATAATGGGCCCAAATTTAGCTACTCGCAACATAAAACTTTGTATAAAGGGATCTTAAGAAGCCCTTTTTAATGTAAAAATAAACAGCCTACTTTCTGTTGTCCCCTGTATGAGATCCGGCCCGTTGCCGGCGGTTGGGGGTTTAGAGGTTAATTTTTAAACTACTATAACAATTATATAAAGCCCTTAAAAGTAATAATAGCTAAAGCGACGGAATCTGCCAGCGATTTTTCGTTAATAATTAACTAGGCTGAACATCCTCGATTTGAACAGCCTAGGGAGAATCGCGTTTTAAACCCGCCCCCCTCTAAACGGCGCCAAAATCGCGCACACGGGCTGGGACAGATTTTCAGCGATGCTTCAGGTAGGCTTTGCAACATACCTACTGTAAGCAGTACAGCTGTAAGCAGTATATCTCTCTACATCACCGTCTATATCCCTCGTTTCCCTTTCCCCTGAGTCTCAGTCTGAAGAAGGGTCTCAACCAAAGATAGTCCACTCCTGCTAAATCCAATGGGCTGCAGCGGTGCTGAACGTGGGCCATTTCTTCGGCCATTTCAGTAACCCGACCCGACTTTGTATATCCCTCTCGCAGTGTAGCGGGGGAACAGTTTGTGTTAATAAATTATAATTCTGTAAATTTTCTTTTTTTAATGTTTTTTAATTTTATTTTTTTAAATGTTTTTTAAAACAATTCGTTTTAAATGGCTCATGTGCTGTGTTTTATTCAGCGACCATACAACTGATTAGATTGTGTAGGAAATAACACACATACACACATATATGAATGTGATACAGATGTATATAATCATATAACACACACATATATATTTCTCCAGATTTGTGTATATGATGATAAACTTTATTTCGGACTCAAGGCCCAGACAAGAGACAACATTACATAAAAATATATTGCAAACCTCCCCGCAACTTTACCCTGGCGTCCCAGCCGTGCTGATCCGGGCCAGACTTCGCACACGCTCTGGAAGGAACATAGGCATCTTTTTGCTTTTTTATTGTGAGGAAGAGAGGCAGAGAGGCTGAAAGAAAATGAGGAGAAGGTTTTTACCAAAGATCTTTGATTTTTACGAGGATGTTTCCGTAACCGGCTTGTGTTTCCGCATCAGTATCTTTGCTCCGCTATGGGATCTTTGGTGTGGAGACGGAAGCCGGTTACGGAAATGGGGCCGAAAATTATCCATGAATCTGCCTATGTCTTTTTCGTCGAGTGGACTATCTTGCTCGCTGTAGGATCTCATGTCTCAACTAGGGTTGCCAACTTTCTCACTCCCAAATAAGGGACAAAAGGTCAAAATACGGGACAAATTCCCGGCGGCAATTCATTGAAAATGTAGTTTAAAAATGCAAAGTGAGTTTTGCTATGAAAGTGCTAAAGCTGTGGCCTTTGGTTTTGAAAGTGCTAAAGCAAGCTGTGTTGCCTTTGGTTTTGAAAGTGCTAAAGCAAGCTGCCTTGCCTTTGGTTTTGAAAGTGCTAAAGCAAGCTGCCTTGCCTTTGGTTTGAAAGTGCTAAAACAAGCTGCCTTGCCTTTGGTTTTGAAGGTGCTAAAGCAAGCTGCCTTGCCTTTGGTTTTGAAGGTGCTAAAGCAAGCTGCCTTACCTTTGGTTTGAAAGTGCTAAAACAAGCTGCCTTGCCTTTGGTTTTGAAAATGCTAAAGCAAGCTGCCTTGCCTTTGGTTTTGAAAGTGCTAAAGTGAGCTGCCTTGCCTTTGGTTTTGAAAGTGCTAAAGCGAGCTGCCTTGCCTTTGGTTTTGAAAGTGCTAAAGTGAGCTGCCTTGCCTAATTAGAGCTGCCTTGCATTCTATATAATTAAAAGTCTCATCTTGACCACTTCCTGTTTGCACTTTATATTGATTTTAGAAAAAACGCTACCAAGTACGGCTGTGATTTTTGGCCATTTTACTCAGTCCCCCTCCGCTCATCAGGTTCCCATCGATGAAAAATAAAAGAGTTATTAGTGTTTAAAAAATGTTCAGATTCTCTCTCCTGTCAATCAGGCCATGAAGGCCACGCCCCTTCTGGTGGGAGGGGGGAGGGACTATAAAACCCGGAAGTGTGGGCGTGGCTCAGTCTCTGCAAGATGGGGGAGGGAGAGGTCATGACTCGCTGTCTTTAGTGGCCTTGCACCCTACTTGAAATGGTATGAAACTGCCCTTGAATTTGGTGCCCTTACACCCTGCTTGAAATGGAATGTCAAGGAATAGCCGTGTCAACTGCGAGCCCACCAGCTGTGAGTGAGTGAGCTGCCAGCACAACAGGCTTGAGTGACTGAGCCGCCAGCTCAAGAATCCATTCGGCCCACAATGTCCATACTAGCCCTCTGGAAACCAGTCCCTTCAGCACACAACACCCATGCTAGCACTCCAGAAAGCCTGCCACGCCCCCCCCACTGACCACCAATATTGGAATTGGTGGAGAGGTGGTATATTGCGTTGGGGGACCAGCCCTCCCGTGTGATGCTGGGACCCAACGGGTCCCACTTAGTCTAATAGACAATATAGACAATAGACAATAGGTACAGGAGTAGGCCATTTGGCCGTTCAAGCCAGCATCGCCATTCAATGTGATCATGGCTGATCATCCCCAATCAGTACCCCGTTCCTGCCTGCTCCCCATATCCCTTGACTCCGCTATCTTTAAGATCCCTATCTAGCTCTCTCTTGAAAGTATCCTGAGAACCGGCCTCCACCGCCCTCTGAGGTAGAGAATTCCACAGACTCACAACTCTGTGAGAAAAAGTGTTTCCTCATCTCCGTTCTAAATGGATTAGCCCTTATTGTTAAACTGTGGCCCCTGGTTCTGGTCTCCCCCAACATCGGGAACATGTTTCCTGCCTCTAGCGTGTCCAACAATCTTATATGCTTCAATAAGATGCCCTCTCATCCTTCTAAACTCCAGAGTGTACAAGCCCAGCTGCTCCATTCTCTCAGCATATAACAGTCCCGCCATCCCAGGAATTAACTTTGTAAACCTATTGTAAACCCTCAATATAAAAAAAGGCCTTCCTTAAATTATGGGACCAAAACTGCACACAATACTCCAGGTGTGGTCTCACACGGGCCCTGTACAACTGCAGAAGGACCTCTTTGCTCCTATACTCAACTCCTCTTGTTATGAAGGCCAACATGCCATTTGCGTTATTCACTGCCTGCTGTACCTGCATGCTTACTTTCATTGACTGATGAACAAGGACCCCCAGATCCCGTTGTACTTCCCCTTTTCCCAACTTGACGTCATTTAGATAGTAATCTGCCTTCCTGTTTTTGCTACCAAAGTGGATAACCTCACATTTATCCGCCTTAAACTTCATCTGCCATGCATCTGCCCACTTGCCCAACCTGTCCAAGTCACCCTGCATTCTCATAGTATCCTCCTCACAGTTCACACTGCCACCCAGCTTTGTGTCATCTGCAAATTTGCTAATGTTACTTTGAATCCCTTCATCTAAATGATTAATGGGTGAATGATGAGTTGGCCCGGGTGCTGGACTGCACACAAAGCCCAGCCGGCGGGCCAGCTGAGGGGTTAAAGTCCGGCACCCCATCCAACTCATAAACCGATGATCGGCCATGAGAAGGAGGGGTGGTGGTGTTGCCGGTATACGAAGGCCCGAAGGTCAGACAGCTGGCCGGGCTGCCGATCGACGGAGCCACGGGAGAGGTGCTGCTGCTGCTGCTGCACTCCATGGGCTGCACTACGTCGGGACGGGTGAGGTGGAGCCGGACGCGGCGCTCCGACCCGACAGTCCCCTCGACCCGAGTAGTAGCAGTGAAATACGGGACAAGGGCGGTCCTGTATGGGACAAACCAATTTAGCCCACAATACAGGATGTCCCGGCTAATACGGGACAGTTGGCAACCCTAGTCTCAGCTCAAAACATCACCTATTCCCTTTCTCCAGATATGCTGTCTGATCAGCTGAGTTACCCCAGCTTTTTGTGTCTATCTTGGAATATTGTGTTCAATTTTGGTCAGTCTGCTATAGGAAATATCGCCAGTAAGCTGGAAGGAGTTCATAGAAGAGTTACTAGAATGTTGCCAAGACTCAAGATCCTAGACTACTGGGAGATATTAGGCAGGTTAGTACTTTATTATTTTGAGCACAGGAGGCTGAGGGGTGATCTTATAGAGGTGTGTCAAATCATGAGGGGAATGGATTTGGTAAATGCACAGACGTTTTCCCAGGGTAGAGGGATTAATAACAAGAGGGCATAGGTTTATTGTGAGAGGAGAAAGATTTAATAGGATCTTAAAAGGGCAATTGTTTCACTCAGATGCTGGTGGTTATATGGAATAAACTACCAGATGTATTTGAGGCAAGTATAATAATAACATTTAGTTTAGTTTAGTTTAGTTTAGAGATACAGTGAGAAAACAGGCCCTTCGGCCCATCGAGCCTGCACTGACCAGCGATCCCCACACACTTACACTATCCTATACACACTAGGGACAATTTATACTTATCCCAAGCCAATTAACCTACAAACCTGTACGTCTTTGCAGTGTGGGAGGAAACCGGAGATCTCGGATAAAAACCCACGCAGGCCACGGGGAGAATGTACAAGCTCTGTACAGACAGCACCCGTAGCCGGGATCGAACCCGGGTCTCCGGCGCTGTAAGGTAGCAACTCTACCGCTGCGCCACCGTGCCACCCTTTAAAATACTTTAAAGACATATGTACAACTATATGGAGATGAATGGGAAATAAATTAAACAGGGCAATTGGGACAACCTTAGATGGGCATCTTGCTCGGCATGCATGAGTTGGGCCAAAGTGCCTGTTTCTGTGTAATGACCAAAAAAGGTTCAGTTGGCCTGACTTAAATTGATTATTCAGTTCAGTGTTGCATTTCATTAGCCTGTGATGTTGGGCCTCTGAGATTGTTTCGTGGTTTTTTTTTCCGATTTGCTTTTGAGCTTTTACAACATTGGTTATGAAGTTTGCACATCACATATTTTGAACTTCCCCTCCTTGATTGTTTACACCTGTTCAGCACTTTCATCCTGCTCACCTATTTCGCTCCTGGGCACCCCTTTTCATTTCGCAGCTCAGACAGAATAGTTACATTATGAGCTTCATCAGCAGACTTTTGATTTCGAGTTCTATCAAAGGGGTTTGGAAGTTCTGCATTGTCACTGCCTGTCAGGAAAGACTATCGTCCCTCTCCACTCTCAAAGGATTGGACAAGCTAGATGCAGGAAAAATGTTCCCAATGTTGGGCGAGTCCAGAACCAGGGGCCACAATCTAAGAATAAAGGGGAGGCCATTTAAAACTGAGATGAGAAAAAAACTTTTTCACCCAAAGAGTTGTGATTTTGTGGAATTCTGTGCCACAGAGGGCAGTGGAGGCCAAATTACTGGATGGATTTAAGAGAGAGTTAGATAGAGCTCTAGGGGCTAGCGGAATCAAGGGCTATGGGGAGAAAGCAGGCACGGGTTACTGATTGTGGATGATCAGCCAAATGGCCTCCTCCTGCACCTATTTTCTATGTTTCTATGTTTCCTGATGCAGGATTGTGACCCAAAACGTCGACAATTCCCTTCCCCAAATAGATAGGGCGGCACGGTGGCGCAGTTGTAGTATTGCTGCTTTACAGCGCCAGAGATCAGGATTCGATCCTGACTGTGGGTGCTGTCTGTATGGACTTTGTACATTCTCCCCCTGACATGCATGTGTTTTCTCCGGTTTCCTCCCAAACTCCAATGGCGTACAGGTTTGTAGGTTAATTGGCTTCAGTAAAAATTGTAAATTGTCCCTAGTGTGTCAGATAGCTTTAGTGTACGGGGATTGTACAGTTGTACAGGGTCTTGGTGAGACCACACCTGGAGTATTGCGTACAGTTTTGGTCTCCTAATCTGAGGAAAGACATTCTTGCCATAGAGGGAGAACAGAGAAGGTTCACCAGACTGATTCCTGGGATGGCAGGACTTTCATATGAAGAAAGACTGGATAGACTCGGCTTGTACTCGTTAGAATTTAGAAGATTGAGGGGGGATCTTATAGAGACGTACAAAATTCTTAAGGGGTTGGACAGGCTAAATGCAGGAAGGTTATTCCCGATGTTGGGGAAGTCCAGAACAAGGGGTCACAGTTTAAGGATAAGGAGGAAGTCTTTTAGGACCAAGATGAGAAAATCATTTTTTATAAGGAGAGTGGTGAAACTGTGGAATTCTCTCCCACAGAAGGTAGTTGAGGCCAATTCATTGGCTATATTTAAGAGGGAGTTAGATGCGGCCCTTGTGGCTAAAGGGATCAGGGGGTATGGAGAGAAGGCTTGTACAGGATACTGAGTTGGATGATCCGCCATGATCATATTGAATGGCGGGGCAGGCTTGAAGGGCCGAATGGCCTACTGCACCTATTTTCTATGTTTCTATGTTTCTATGATCGCTGATCGGTGCGGACTCGGTGGGCCAAAGGGTCTGCTTCCACGTGTATCTCTAAACAAAACTAAACTAGACAAAACTAAACTAAACTAAACTCTATGGGAGATGCTACTCCACCCACGGAGTTCCTCCAGCAGTTTGTCTGTTGCAAAATAATTGATGTGGTGGACAGGCATGACATCACCCGTAAAATGTGCACTGACTGTTACATATTTTTATTTTATAGGTGAACCTGATTTTTACTCCTACTAATCAAATGTGATTTCACATTGACTGGAAATTAAGTAGACCGTGAGCCGAGGTGCTTTTTCGTTTCATTTTGTGACCCAAATCACGTATCTACCTGTAATTATAATATATTGTGTAAAAATATTATAAAAATCCTTCGCAACAAAAACTTTCCACTGTACCTCAACACATAGAAACATAGGTGCAGGTGTAGGCCATTCCGCCCTTTGAGCCAGCACCCCTATTCAATATGATCATGGCTGATCATTCAAATTCAGTACCCCGTTCCTGCCTTCTCCCCATATTCCTTGATTCCATTAGCTCTAAGAGCTATATCTAACTCTCTCTTGAAAACATCCAATGAATTGGCCTCCACTGCCTTCTGTGGCAGAGAATTCCACATATGCAGAACTCTCTGGGCACAAGTGGGCCTTTGAATGACTTGGCCTAAGGGGAGCATATACAGGGAGAAGAGAATGGGGCCTAGGATAGAGCCTTGTGGAACCCCGCAGCAACGGCTAGCTGGGGAGGAGAAAGAGTTGCCTATGTTTGTAGAGAAACTCCTATTTTTTAGGTAGGAGACGAACCAGCTTAGGGCAGTACCATCAACAGCAACCCCGTATCAGAGATGGTCAATTAGGATGGTGTGGTCGACTGTATTAAATGCTGCGCTGAGGTCGAGAAGGAGCAGGATTGAACAGTCGCCGGAGTCGATGGTGAGCAGTAGGTTGTTATGTACCTTCAACAAGGCAGACTCTGTGCTGTGGTGGGCCCTGAAACCTGATTGGAAACTTTCCAGGATTTACCAGGTATTTCTGGTGTAGGTAAGGCATAAGTTGATTTAAAATTACTTTTTCAAGGACTTTTGAGAGGAAAGGCAGTTTGGAAATAGGTCTGTAGTTGCTAGGCAAGGTGGCGTCTAGGTTAGGTTTTTTCAGGAGGGGCTGGACCACCGCATGCTTGAAGCAGGTAGGAACAGTGCCAGTGGCCAGAGAACTGTTGAAGGTAGAGAGGATGCAGGGACTGGCTATTGCAATGACATCCTTCAGAAGGGCAGTAGGGACAACGTCAAGGGGGCAGGTAGTTGGTTTCATGGTGGTGACCAGTTTTACAAGGGAGGGTAGGGTAATGGGTTGGAAACAGTCTAATTTTGAAGAACAGACCAATGAGACAGCCAGGTCACGGATGGGAGGGGAAATATTCTTCCTGATGTTCTAAACTTTGCTGGTGAAGAATGTAATAAATTCTTCGCACTTAGCAGGGGACACAGTTAAGCTGGTGCTGGGGGCAGGACATATGACAGAGGTAATGGTACTAAAAAGGACCTTGGAGTTATGGGCGTTTTTGGAAATGAGATCGGAAAAGTATTATGTTCTCGCAGACTAAAGGTAATTTGAAGCTTACAGATTTAAACTTCCATTCTGATTTTCTGCACTCTCTTCTTAGGGCTGGTGGTGTCATTCAGCCAGGGCCAGCCTTTAGGCTTAGGCTTTTTCATTTTAAGAGGAGCAACAGAATCCAGGATGGAAGAGCAAGTGGTGTTGAATAAAGAAATGAGGTTGTCAGTGCTGAGATGGAGGGGAGACGCCTCGATGGTGCAGATGTTGGGGGCGGCTATGAGAGCCTCAGTGAACTTACTGGCCCTCGTGGAGTTAACGTAGTGGGAGTACGATCTGACAGACAGGCATCTATAAATTCTGTATTACAGATTGGGAGAGAGAGATCTTCGACCTTCAAGAATATATTCCAGGCGAGTGCACTGGAGCTTGAAGGTCGAAGACAGTCGCTGAAAAGTCGCATTAGTGGGACAGGCCCTTTACAATGGCCTGTTTCCTTCATCATCTTTACTCCTTTGCATATCTTTCATTCATTTGTTCTATAATTGAAATAATGTCAGTTAGGGACAGAAACAAAATGTATAACATGCAGTAGGTGTGTTTCTTTGTAAGTGTATCCCGGTTTTGTACAAGGGTGATATTTGTGGTGTTACGAGTTTAATGGTGGGTTAGGATAAGTGGAAGATAGGATGCAGGTGTTTAGCATTTCTTAGAGTGAATTAATGGTCTGTAGCTCCCTTTATTCAGCCCACTTGATAACCCCAATGATATACTTGATCAGGATCAGTTTAAAAATAAAATTAGCTTGTAAACATGTGGGTAGCTGTTATTTGCATATGGAGTTAGTTATTGTCCTTAGCATAAGTTGGTATATTCAGTTTGATAGTACTTTGGCTTTGGGTTTGGTTTTCCATGTTGAGAGCTTATCATGGTGTTGTCGCACACGTACCCTCTGTTTTAATTGTAATTGTGAAGAAATTGCGTTGGGTGTTTTCAGTGGGTATAAATTACACAGCAAAGTTGCGGGTTCAATGTTATTGAAGACTTTGGAGAGAGTGAGGAGTAGGGGGAGGGTGGTCTGTGGGGATTGCTCCACTAGTCCCGATCCATTGAATGGTTTTCTCAGTTTTATAACAATTAGAGTGTAGAGAGCATAGAACAGTACAGCACAGGATCAGGCCCTTCGGCCCACTATGTCAGTGCTGAACATGATGTCATGTTAAACTACTTTCAGGCTGCACATGATCCATATCCCTCCGTAAATGCATCGCCATGTGACTATCTGAAAGCTTCTTAAAGTTCCCTATCTTAGCTGCCTCCACCATCATCGCTGGTTAATGTCCGTTTTAAATGATGCCCTCGGGTCATAGTCATGAGGTCATACAGCACGGAAACAGGCCCTTTGGCCCAACTTGCCCATGCTGACCAAGATGCCCCATCTAAACTAGTCCCACTTACTTGCATTTGGTCCATATCGCATTAAACCTTTCCTATCCATGTACCTGTCCAAATGACTTTTACCTGCCGCAATGACCTTTTCTGGCCATGGACTGTGTAAATAAGTTGCCCCTCAGGTTTTTATTACCCTCTCACCTTAAACCAATGTCCTCTGGTTCTTAATTCCCGTACTCTGGGTAAAAGACTCTACAGTCACAGTATCTACATATTCCCGTCAAGATCATATACACCTCTAGACGATCACACCTTAGCCTCCTACACTCCAAGGGATGGTCAACCTTTGCCTTTTCCTGCTTCACCTTTACTCCGCTGGCTTTGCCTTCGTTCGCCAGCACTTCTGCACCATTGCTCACCGCTTGGCTGGTTCCATCCTTCCCCATTCAGTCGTAGCCAAGGGTTACCTGCTATGATGAGTCTCCTTGGCCTGTTCCATTATCCCAACAACCCACGCCTGGCTCCCTCCGATCTCACAACTATGTTCTCCCCTTAGCAACACCATCTTAAAATGCAGTGGTATGAATATTAATTTCTCTCACTTCAAGGAACCCTAGCATTTCCTCTCTCTCTATCCCTCCCCCACCTAAGTCACCCCAGCTTCTCGTTTTCACCTAACAAACAGCTAACAATGGCCTGTTTCCTTTATCAATGTTACTTTTTTGCATAACTTTCATTCATTGTTCTTTATCTCTCCACATCATCGTCTATATCTCTCGCTTCCTATATCCCTAACCAGTCTGAAGAAGGGTCTCAACCTGAAACGTCATCCATTCCTTCTCTCCAGAGATGCTGCCTGGCCCGCTGAGTTACTCCAGCATTTTGTATCTACCTTCGGTTTAAACTAGCATCTGCAGTTCCTTCCTACACATCTGAAAACACTGTCAGTTTCCCTACATACACACACAACATGCAGCTCTGCCTCATCACACTGACTTCAAGCTGACTAATGCATGCAGATACTTCATTAGTAGAGTAAACATTTCCTTCATATTAATCTTCAAATAAAGACCAAAGCCACCATCTTCAGTCCACATCTTTAACTTTGTTTTCTTGCTTCTCAGTTGTAATCCTGTATTTGAATGAGTGAATGAGTGAGTGAATGAGTGAATGAGTGAATGAGGGAATGAATGAGGGAATGAATGAATGAGTGAGTGAATGAATGAATGAGTGAGTGAATGAATGAATGAGTGAGTGAATGAGTGAATGAGTGAGTGAATGAGGGAATGAGTGAATGAGTGAATGAGGGAATGAATGAGGGAATGAATGAGTGAATGAGTGAATGAATGAGTGAATGAATGAGGGAATGAATGAGGGAATGAATGGGCCTGCGTGATGAGTGAATGGTGCTGCGTGGTGAATGAGTGATGAGTGATGAGTGAATGGTGAGTGACTGCGTGCCTGCGTGAGTGAGATGCGTGCACTGCGTGCTGGTGACTGCGTGATGAATGCTGGTGCACTGCGTGCGTGCTGCGTGCTACGTGAAGGATGTGAATGCCTGCGTGAGTGATGCGTGAATGAGGGCTGAGAGTGAGTGAATGAGGGAATGAATGAGGGAATGAGTGAATGAATGAATGAATGAGTGAGTGAATGAATGAATGAGTGAGTGAATGAATGAATGAGTGAATACTTTATTGTCACACATGACAAGTCATAGTGAACTGCTTTGTTGTGCGTACCCAAAGGTATGCAAAGAGTTGCCACATAAAGGACGCCCACAAAGTTACAAAGTATCCCACGCCGGGTTCTCCTTTGTTCTCCCCCCTCCCCCTCCCCCACAACAGTCCCCCCCCCCCTTCCCCATGCCGGGCCCCTCTACCCTCCAGCATTCACGCACGCCTCTCTTGGACGACTCAGCGGCATTTGCTGGGAGTTTCCGATGGCCTTCCTTGCTCATCAATGGCCCACCTCGCAGTGCCACAGCCCACCTCACTCTACGATGGCCAACCACAATGGTCCATCTTGCTGTCCAACAACCCTCCTTGCCCCTCGACGACCTTCCTCTCTCTCCGACGGCCGTCCTCACACCTCGGCGGTTGCTCGCGGGTCCCCTCCTCGCTCTAACGGCGCCGGTTCCATCGGCTGGCGAGCCGGGCCTACCGGAGACCATGGCCCCACACAGCGGTAGTTCAGAACCTTACGGTTTACATTGATCAATGCGACGAGGTGTCCATACCCACACAATGACCGTACAACGTTGCTACATTTACCCCAGACCTCGCTTCAGCTCACGCCTTCCTGAAACCCTCAGACACACACTGTCCCTTGACATCACATTGTCCCAACACATTCCTCACCAACCTCTCTGTAAACAGAAGCTTATATCAACATCTGCTACTTATCTCATAATATTAATCACTCTCCTCTCACTCATTTCCCTGCAGTGGCTGGTCCACATGCTCAAGTGAAGACATGATCTTCTTTGCTCACCTCTGAGGTCTTGCACCTTCCTATCCATGTAATCACCTGCCCCTGGAATCCAAAAGTTGACACAAAATGCAGGAGGTACCCAGCATGACAGGCAGCATCTCTGGAGAGAAGACTGACGTTTCGGGTCGAGACCCTTCTTCAGACTGAATGTGTGGGCCTGAAGCAACCTTTTGATAATCACTTCATCTTTGCCACACACCCTTTCAGCTGGTAAGGTCCAGGTTCTGGATATCCCTCGCTAAACGTTCCCGATGTTGGGGGAGTCCAGAACCACAGTTTAAGAATAAGGGGTAAGCCATTTAGAACGGAGACGAGGAAACACTTTTTCAGACAGAGAGTTGTGAGTCTGTGGAATTCTCTGCCTCAGAGGGCGGTGCAGGCCGGTTCTCTGGATGCTTTCAAGAGAGAGATCTTAAAGATAGTGGAGTCAAGGCATATGGGGAGAAGGCTGGAACAGGGTACTGAATGTGGATGATCAGCCATGATCACATTGAATGGCGGTGCTGGCTCAAAGGGCCGAATGGCCTACTCCTGCGCCTATTGTCTATTATCTATTGTCTAAATCCTCCATATCTCTTTTCGTTTCTCCTATTGTAAAAGCTCCCAAAACTTTGTCTTCTTGACCACGATTTTTGGTTCTCGGATGATTTCCAGCAGGGTGTCAGATAACGTTCCTCTGAACTGCCTAGCTACATTAAAGACAGCATGTGCCAGGAAGAAACTGCTGGTTTAAACCAGAGATAGACACAAAAAGCTGGAGTAACTCAGCGGGACAGGCAGCATCTCTGGAGAGAAGGAATGGGCGACGTTTCGGGTCGAGGCCCTTCTTCAGACCATTGAAGTTGCTGCTTCATAAAACCTTGGCCAGGTTGTATTTGGAGTTTTGTGCACAGTTCTGGCCACCCAATTACAAGAAGGATGTGTCGGCTTTGGATGGGGTGCAGAAGAGGTTTCCAAGCATGTTGCCTGGATTGCAAGGTAGGATTATCTGTAAGGTGAGTTTGGACAGAGTTGGATCCTCTTCTCTGGAATGTCAGAGGTTAAGGGGCAAGCTGATAGATTGATATAAAATGATTAGTGGCACAGATAGTGTAGAGACAATGTAAACCTTTACCCCAGGTGAAAATGTCCAGGATAAATGATAATAGGGAGTTAGGCAAAAGGTTAAAAAAGGGGGACCTTCAGGTTAGTGACCTCCAGATTATTCCCAGTGCCACGTGCTAGTGAGATAGAACAGATGAATGAGAGGCTGAGGAGTTAGTGCAGGGCTGGGGATTCTGATTTTTGGACCATTGGGATTTCTTATGGGGCGGAGGTGACCTGTACAAGAGGGACAGGGTGCGCCTGAATTGGAGGGGAACCAATATTCTGACAGGCAAGTTAACTTGTGCTATACAGATGGATTTAAACTAGCAGTCTGAAGAAGGGAAAGGACAGGACAGAACAGGTTTGGAGAACTTTAGGACAGGTTTGGATTTCGTGGATAGGACAGGTTTGAAGGGTTATGGACCAAGCGCAGGCAAGTGGGACTAGGGTAGCTGGGACGTTGTTGGCTGGTGTGGGCGAGTTGGGCCTGTTTCCACATTGCATTTATCTATGACTCTATGACCCAAAATATCACCCATTCCTTCTCTCCAGAGATGCTGCTTGCCCCGCTGAGTTACTGCAGCTTTTTGTGTCTATCTTTGGGTTTAAATTAGATTGGCAGGGTATCCAATACAAGACTGCCGCAGGTGAGAGGCTGGAAGTCGGTGTGAAAGGCGATGAAAGAACGTTTAATGGCCAGAATAGGCAGGAGCATGGCAGGTAGTGAGGAAGGAATGTCGGTTTGGAATGTTCCAGAAGGCAGAAACTGAAGGGTCAAAGGTTATTTATATCAGCAAGGGGACGATTTACAAGAGTATAGGAGCAAAGAGGTCCTTCTGCAGTTGTATAGGGCCCTAGTGAGACCACACCTGGAGTATTGTGTGCAGTTTTGGTCTCCAAATTTGAGGAAGGACATTCTTGCTATTGAGGGAGTGCAGCGTAGGTTTACGAGGTTAATTCCCGGGATGGCGGGATTGTCATATGCTGAGAGAATGGAGCAGCTGGGCTTGTACACTCTGGAATTTAGAAGGATGAGAGGAGATCTTATTGAAACATATAAGATTGTTAAGGGTTTAAGATTTAAGTTTCAATGCTGATTAAAGATGTGTTTAAATCAAACACTGTCTCTGGCGCCTGTTTACAGGGGAGTCCAGAACCAGGGGTCACAGGTTAAGAATAAGGGGTCGGCCCTTTAGAACAGAGATGAGGATAAACGTTTTCACCCAGAGAGGCCAATTCTCTGGATGCTTTCAAGAGAGAGTTAGATAGGGCTCTTAAAGATAGGGGAGTCAAGGGATATGGTGAGAAGGCTGGAACGGGGTACTGATTGTGGATGATCAGCCATGATCACATTGAATGGTGGTGCTGGCTTGAAGGGCCGAATGGCCTACTCCTGCACCTATTGTCTATGTATCTAAGTTGATCAGTGTGTTAATAACATAGGGGCCAGAAACAGTGGGTGGGTGGTCATCAATTTTGTACTGTGTTTGCCCTGTGGGGTGAGGGGGTGGACAATCAGCGTGGAGCATCCTTTTAAAAACTTCTCGCTGTATCTGTTGTGTTAATTGTTTGGGGGAAATTACATTAAAATTTCATTAAAGGCTACGTTTGCTCGCAGCGAGCAGATGGAAACACAACGAAACACAAGGCACCACAAGCCTTTCACAAATTGCCCTTTATTGGAAGTTGCTACATTAAATCAATAATAGTCATCACATTGACCTCAGTTGCTTTGATAGCATCGCCAGTAGGATTTACAGCATCCAGTCAGCTCAAGACACTTCACATGTTGTAATCCCACACTCCTTGCTTTGCTCAAGGTGGCAACTCCCTAAACGGTCTCGACCCGAAACGTCGCCCATTCCTTCTCTCCACAGATGCTGCCTGTTCCGCTGAGTTACTCCAGCATTCTGTGTCTATCTCCCTAAACAGCCACAGCTCCACACCAATATCACCTCTCACCTGAGATCATAAGAAGCGAAGAAAAATCGCAACATCATTATTGCACCTTTTATCTCTTCTCTTTAGTTTCAGAGAAATAGCATGGAAACAGGCCCTTCGGCACACCGGGTCCACGCTGTCCATCCATCACCCGTTCGCACTAGTTCGATGTTATTCCACTTTCCCATCCATGAATGAATGAATGAATGAATACTGTATCGTGACCTGTGACAGGTCACAGAGATATTTTTTGCTTGCATGCCCGAGGTATGCGAATAGTCACCACATAAAGGGCACTGACTTAGTTACTAAGTATCCCTGTGCCAGGTCCCCCTTTGTCCCCCACCCCCTCCCCCCTCCCTCACAGTGGTCCTCCCATGCCGGGTCCTCCTTTATACCTTCCCTCGGCAGCAACGTCCTCACTTCCACGTGTCCGTTCTCATCCGTCGGTCGGCGCCATCAACGACCGCCGCACTGACCTCTCCACTAACGCCGCCGACCCGCAAGTCTCCGGCCACGGCTTCTCTGCGGCCATCCGGGAGGCGTCCCGAATTCTCGGCACACGAGGGGCAATTTACAGAGGGCCAATTAACCTACAGACCCGCATGTCTTTGGGAATGTGGGAGGAAACCGGAGCACCCGGACCAAACCCACGCGGTCACAGGGAGAACGTACAAACTCCACGCAGACAGCACCCGTGATCAGGATAGGAGCCGGGTCTCTGGTGTTGTGATACTGTAGCTGGTTGTGTCATTGTGTGCTGCCTCTCCTGACCTTCCCTGCCCCTCCACAGCTCTGAAACCCAGCATGCGCTTGAAGTTGCCCAAACTCTGTGCTTCACCGCCAGAGGAGATACATTTCAGGAAAGTGGCCATGGTTGGCCTTTACCAGTAGAGGTTGATCAGCAGTCCAAAGCCAAGTTGCAGGCAGCTGGCAACTAAAATGTGACTGACTGGAGATACGGCTTATCATAATGGAGGATCGGTAGAGCTGCTGCCTTACCGCACCAGAGACCCGGGTTCCATCCTGACTAGGTTCATAAGGTTCATTTATTGTCACATACACCAATTGGTGTAATGAAATTTCACTGGCCTGGTCAGTCATACAATTTATTAAAGCAACAACTTCAAAAAAACACATTTTGACATAAACATCCATCATAGTGACTCCTACACATTCCTCACTGTGATGGAAGGCGAAATAAAGTTCAAGTCCTTCCCTTTTTGTTCTTCCTCGGTCGGGGGACTCGAGCCCCCCGTTGACGGGACGGTCTTAACCCCCGTAGCCTGCGGCGTTCGGACCCTCCGCGTCGAGGCGATCAGCTCCCGCATCGGGGGGTTGTCAGCTCCCCCGCGCCGGGCGATTGAACCTCTTGTCGGGGCTGGTCGAACCTTCTGCAGCGTTGGAGCTCCCAACTTGCCTCTCCCGAGACTGCGAGCCCTTGATGGTAAGTCCGCATGCCGCGGTGGGAGCGATCCTAGGCAAGGGATCCGCTCCGATGTTAAGTCCGCGCCCCGCGGTGGTGCTCACGACAGTCTGAGGCGGCTTCCAGCTCCAGCGATGGTAGGCCGCAGAGCCCGGAGAATGTGATCTGAAAAATTGATCACATCTCCGGGAAGGTAAGAACCTGAAAAAAAAAGTTTCCCCCTCCCCCCCAACATAAAATAAACAGAAGAACATTAAAACAAACTTTAAACAAACGCTAAAAATAATAAAAAGGATGAAAAAACGAACAGACTGCCGGCAGGGCTGCCATCTCCCTCCTCCGGCGCCCCCTAGTATGCTGTCTGTACGGAGTTTGTACGTTCTCCCCGTGAACTGCGTGGGTTTTCGCCTGGACAGGTTCCCTCCCACACTCCAAAGACTTGGTATAAATGTAAAATGAATGAATGAATGAAAACTTTGAATGAAAACTTTATTGTGTCATGTGACAAGTCACAGTGAAATTCTCTGTAATTGTCCCCAGTGTGTGCAGGATAGTGTAAGTGTGCAGGGAATGATGGTCAGTGTGGACTTAGTGGGCCGAAGGGCCTGTTTCCAATAAATCAATCAATCGGTTTTATTCATCACATACACATATAAGTGCAGTGAAATGAATTTGCCAGCAGCGGTACAATCAAAAAGGAACACACAATACACAATAAAATTTAACACAAACATCCATCACAGCATTCTTCACTGTGGTGGAAGGCACAAAATACAGTCAGTCCTCCTCCATTGTTCCAGGGGCTGAAAACCCGGGGGGGGGGGGGGGCCAGAGGGGACACGTCCCCCCCATGTTTTGAAAGTTGGGGGACATCCCCTCCAAGTTTTTGAAATCCGGATGTTAAAATCTGTGTTTTCCGCGAGACAGTGGAGGTGGGACTGCTGATCGAGGGCGGCAATTGGACGAGAGAGACGTGGTCAGCAGGCAATGGAGGCGGGACATGATGATTCAGCACGATGATTAGAGGAGGGAGAAGTGGAGGGGGGGGGGGTGGGACTGAGGGTAGAGTGCGGTGATTGGAGGAGGGAGACGTGGCACAGACCTGCGTCTCATCCGCAGCCAGGATCGATCCCGGCCGGGTCTCCGGCGCTGTCCCATCCCCACCCGAGTGCCCCCCCCCCACCCCACGGGTGGTCAGAGAGTTCGGGAGTCAGACGGGAGCTGTACTCCCAGGCCCACAGCCAGCGCAGAGAAGCAGCGCTAAACCGCAGACCGCTTCTGGATGTTATCGGCCGCGGGCCGGCGGTCGGAGCTCTTCTCCGGCGATCCATAGCGAGGAGTCCTAGGCTCTGGATGCCACTCCTGCGGCTAGAAGATCCACAAACCACAGCTTCAGGATGTAACAGTCCACGGGCCAGCGATCGGAGCACTCCCTTCTGGTGACCCCGGCAAAGGCTCGCCCGCTCCGCGATGAGAAGTCCACGCTGCGCCCGCTGCTGAAACTCCGGGCCCGACTCCGAGAAAGGCCGCTCCAATCCATGGTGTTAGGCCGCGAGGGAGGCGACATGGAAAAAGTTGCCTCTCCGTGGAGGAGGTGACTGAAAACAGTTCCCCCCTTACCCCCCCTCACCACCCACCACACAAGACACACCAAGAGACATTAAAACACACATCTGAACACACTAAAAAAAACGAAAAACGTAGAAATGACGAACATGCTGCTGGCAGGGCAGCTGACTCACAGTGCCCCCATATTCAGCGCTGTATCTTTAAACTAAACTAACAAATGAAACTAATCGTGACATAGAGGCAAACCTTGGTTGTGAAGAAGGGTCTCGACCCGAAACGTCACCCATTCCTTCTCTCCAGAGATGCTGCCTGTCCCGCTGAGTTACTCCAGCATTTTGTGTCTATCTTTGGTGTTGCTTCTGGCAGGTGTAATAGCTGAGCTACCTGTTGCTGCAAGAGCTTCTTTGAGAGGAACAAGGGAGCGGCCAATAATGAGTTCCCCCAGGGGGAGGTGAGGATCTTGAAAATAAGTTCCTCCTGTTCTGTCTTATTCCAACATTTTATTCCATCTGCCATCAGATTCAAGGTCGCTTTAAATCAACTAATGATTGAGACACTTCAGCTTCCTGGTGTGAAGCGGACAGGCAGAGAAAGTGTTAGAAACATAGGAACATTGAAAATAGGTGCAGGAGTAGGCCATTCAGCCCTTCGAGCCAGCACCGCCATCCAATATGATCTGGTCATCCACGATCAGTACCCCGTTCCTGCTTTCTCCCCATATCCCTTGATTCCATTAGCCCTAAGAGCTAAATCTAACTCTCTCTTGAGAAACATCCAGTGAATTGGCCTCCACTGCCTTCTGCGGCAGAGAATTCCACAGATTTACAAATCTCTGGATGAAAAAGTTTTTCCTCATCTCAGTCGTTCTATATCTCTCTACATAACCGTCTATATCTATATCTCTTGTTTCCCTGCCCCTGACTCTCAGTCTGAAGAAGGGACTCGACCCAAAAAGGTTTCAAAGGTCTTTTATTGTCACATGTACCAAATAGTGATATGCGAATGACCGGACAGCCATATGAAAAAAAAGCACCAAGACACACAACTACATAAAAGTTAACATAAACATCCACCACAGCAGATTCCCACATTCCTCATTGCTGGTGGTGCAGGCTCGAAGGGCCGAATGGCCTCCTCCTGCACCTATTTTCAATGATGGATGGCAATAAAGTCCTCTTTATTCTCCCACGGTCGGGGCAGTCGTACCATCTGCCGTCGGGGCGATCGAAACTCCCGCAGCCGGCGGGCGAAGCTCTCGTGTCTGAGTGATCGAAGCTCCTGCAGCGTGGAGTTCCCGAAGTCGGTCTCTAACTAGAGACCGCGGGCTCCGTGATGTTAAGTCCGCAATCACCCACGGTGGAGCTCTCAAAAGTCGGTCTCCAGCAGAGGCTGCTAACTCCTCGATGTTAGGCCGCAGTGCAGACGGAGATACGATACGGGAAAAAATCGCTTCTCCGTCAAGGTAAGAGATTAGAATAGGTTTCCCCCAACCTCCCCCCCCCCCCCCCACAAAACAAGCTAAAGAACACTAAAAACATACATTTAACACATCCTATTAAAACACAAAAGAAAGAAACAGACAGACTGTTAGCGAGGCATCTATTCCAGAGATGCTGTCTGACCCGTTGAGTTACTCCAGCTTTTTGTGTCTATCTTCGGTTTAAACCAACATCTGCTGTACCTTTCTACATATACCCCTTTATATAATACCATAACTCCTGCCTGACTTACTTGTGTAGTTGAGTGGATGTCCATAAGGACTGCTGGCACCTACTTCTAGCTTTCTGTCAGTGTGCGGTGAAACGAAGCTTATCGAGTATCTCTTCCTGATAAAACACTCTTCCAAGCATAGCTAACATTGGGAATTAGTGGGTGAAATACACCTGCATTTGAACCGCTGTGTTTTCCTATATTTTTTTTTCATTTGATTGGAGCAGAGTTAGGCCATTTGGCCCATCAAGTCTACTCAGCCATTCAATCACAGCTGATCTATCTTTCCCTCTCAACCCCATTCTTCTGCCTTCTCTCCATAACCCCTGTCCATTGGTCCTGCTAATTTGTTTCCTAAAAAAACCTTTGTGATTTTGTATGGCTGACTTCTATTTTCTTTTGCTTCAATTTTCCTAGGCCAGGAATAAATTATTTACTTTTGTGTCTTGTTTCTACACCTGAAAATTCACAACAATGCCCTTCAGGACTTCCAGAAAAACAGATAATAATGCCACAATGTGTATGAAGGAACTGCAGATGCTGGTTTAAATCGAAGATAGACACATAGTGATGGAGTAACTTAACAGGACAGGCAGCATCTCTGAAGAGAAGGAGTGGGTGACGTTTCAGGTCGAGACCTTTCTTCAGACCCGAAACGTCACCCATTCCTTCTCTCCAGAGTTGTCCCACTGAGTTACTCCAGCACTTTGTGTCGGCCTGTTCCACTTAGGCAACTCTTTAGGCGACAGCCAGGGACTCGTTTTAATGGAATTCACCTACGACACCTGGCGGCAACCTAGGGCAACACCTACGACACCTGGCGGCAACCTGGCGGCAACACCTACGACACCTGGCGGCAACCTGGCGGCAACACCTACGACACCTGGCGGCAACCTAGCGACAACCTAGGGCAACACCTACGACACCTGGCGGCAACCTGGCGGCAACCTAGGGCAACACCTATGACACCTGGCGGCAACCTAGGGCAACACCTACGACACCTGGCGGCAACCTAGGGCAACACCTGGCGGCAACCTAGGGCAACACCTACGACACCTGGCGGCAACCTAGGGCAACACCTGGCGGCAACCTGGCGGCAACCTAGGGCAACACCTATGACACCTGGCGGCAACCTAGGGCAACACCTACGACACCTGGCGGCAACCTAGGGCAACAACTGGCGGCAACCTAGGGCAACACCTGGCGGCAACCTAGCGGCAACCTAGGGCAACACCTACGACAACCTACGACAGCAAAAAATTGTCGCCACTATCGCCAAAAAAATTTCAACACGTTGAAAATTTTGCGGCAGTCGCCTGTAGTCACCCCAAAAATTGCTTAAAGGGCCTGTCCCACTTAGCAATTTTTTCGCCGACTGCCGGCATCATATCCATGTCGCCAAAAGATTTTGAACATTTCAAAATCCAGCGGCGACAAAAAAATGTAGCGACACTTGAAAAAACACCGCGCGTCATACGTCATCATGCCACGTCACCGCTGCATCACCGCCGCGTCACCGCTGCATCACCGCCGCATCACGCTGCGTCACGCCGTGAATTTTTTGGTGACCTGATAAATCAATTATGCCGGCAGTCGCCGAAAAAATCGGCAAGTGGAGCAGGCCCTTAAGTGGAACAGGCCCATAATAATGCCACTACATGGCTCTTCCTTGTGTTACATCTGTGATTCAATTTCAAAATGATTGGAAATTGAGCTGACTTATCAAGAACACTTATAGAGGCATTGAATGTTACAGTGCAGAAACAGGCCATTTGTTACAGGGGATCAGTGCCAGTGAATGTCTGCACTTGAGATAAATCGTTTAATCCTACCTCCCTGCTCACCCGCCACACCCTTTAACATTCCTTTTTTTTCAAGCCTCGACTTAATTCACTTAATGGAAAAAAAGACTCTCCTTCATTTGCGCCTGAGAATTCCACAGTTTAATCACCGTCTGTGTAAAGACTACTTGTCCTTAGGCGCTAGGCATGTGATTTAATAGCAGCTGCTGGTTGCACTCATATTTCAAGGTTCACGTTTAGCCAAGTTAATGGTGGTGATCTTTGAAGCCAATGTGCAAAATTACTATATTGCACAAGTTCAGTTTAGTTTATTGTCACGTGTACCGAGGTACAGTGAAAAGCTTTTGTTACGTGCTAACCAGTCAGCAGAAAGACAATTCATGATTACAATCGAGCCATTCACAGTGTATAGACACATGATAAGGGAATAACGTTTAGTGCAAGGTAAAGCCAGCAAAGTCCGTCAAGGATTGTCTGAGGGTCACCAATGAGGTAGATAGTAGTTCAGCACTGCTCTCTGGTTGTGGTAGGATGATTCAGTTGCCTGATAACAGCTGGGAAGAAACTGTCCCTGAATCTGGAGATGTGCGTTTTGACACTTCTATACCTTTTGCCTGATGGGAGAGGGGAGAAGAGGGATTGGCCAGGATGCGACTGGTCCTTGATTATGCTGCTGGCCTTGCCGAGGCAGCGTGAGGTATAAATGGAGTCAATAGAAGGGAGGTTGGTTTGTGTGATGGTCTGGGCTGCGTCCACAATTTGCTGCAATTTCTTGCGGTCTTGGATGGAGCTGTTCCCAAACCAAGCTGGGATGCATCCTGATAAAATGCTTTCTATAACGCATCTGTAGAGGTTGATGAGAATTGTAGTGGACATGAGCCTTCTAGGGAAGTAGAGGCGTTAGTGTGCCTTCTTAGTCGTTGCTTCAGTATGGGTGGCCAGAAGAAGCTGTTGGTGATATTACACCGTCGGTGTAAACTGGGGTATGTGTGAACCGCTTCACTTCCTGAAGTCCATCACTATCTCCTTTGTCTAGCTAACGTCGAGAGAAAGGTTGATGTCTCAACACCTGGACACGGTGTTGAGGCGTAAATTCTCAGGAATCTAAGCGGTCACCTCTGTGTGGAGCCATAGGAGATGGGCAAGGTCCTCAATGAGTATTTTGCTGTATTTACCGAGGAGAAAGTCAGTAGGACGGAGGATATTGGAGCAGTGAATGGAAGTGTCTTGAGAGCAGTCAGGGTTACTGTCGAAGAAGTACTGAAGGTACTGTCGTGTTTGAAGGTAGACAAATCTCCACGGCCTGATCATGGGCTGAAGGGCCTGTTTCCACACTGTATCACTCTATGACTCTAACTAAGGATGAATTCCTACCGTATTCTAATTCCATATTTATTTATTTTGTTATTGTTTCAAATGTCCATGTTCCTGCTGTTGTCTGATACATAGATACATGGAAAATAGGTGCAGGAGTAGGCCATTCAGTCCTTCGTGCCATTCAATGAGAAACAGTGTGTAAGCAAGCCCCTTGGCCCAACTCGCCCACACCGGCTAACAATGTCCCAACTACACTAGTCCCACCTGCCCGCGCTCGGTCCATATCCTCCAAACCTGTCCTATCCATGTACCTGTCTAACTGTATGAGTAGCTGGTGTGACTTGGGTGGGGGAGGGGTAGAGAGAGAGGGAATGCCGGGGCTGCCTGAAGTTAGAGAAATCAATATTCATTCCACTGGGCTGTAAGCTGCCCAAGCGAAATATGAGATGCTGTTCCTCCAATTTGCGTTTAGCCTCACTCTGACAATGGAGGAGGCCCAGGACAGAAAGGTCTGTGTGGGAATGGGAAGTAGAATTAAAGTGTCCAGCAACTGGTAGACCAAAGCTATGTTGTCATTGTTGCTGAATTAATGTAGAGCTCGATCATACAAAGATTACAACAAACCCTTCAATGGATAACCAGGAATGAAGGGTGAATGTATCTTTGTCACTGTCACTTATATCCTGAGAATACATGTTAAGGGCCTGTCCCCCTTAGGCTATTTTTGAGGCGACTACAGGCGACTAGGCTGTCCCCACATGGTCGCCGGGGTGTTGCCTGTATGGTCGTGAGTAGTCTCCTCAGTCGCCCAAAGAGTCGTAGCGTCTTTCTGCTCGCCGCTGGATTATCAACATGTTGAAACATTTTCAGAGACAGTCGGCGACAGTGGGTTTGACGCCAATGAGCGTAGCTTGACTTCTCCTGACGTAGGTGCTGATGTAAACATAGAAACATAGAAAATAGGTGCAGGAGTAGGTGATTCGGCCCTTCGAGCCTGCACCGCCATTCGAGATGATCATGGCTGATCATCCAACTCAGTATCCTGTACCTGCCTTCTCTCCATACCCCCTGATCCCTTTAGCCACAAGGGCCACATCTAACTCCCTCTTAAATATAGCCAAATGAACTGGCCTCAACTAACTTCTGTGGCAGAGAATTCCAGAGATTCACCACTCTCTGTGTGAAAAATGTTTTTCTCATCTCGGTCCTAAAAGATTTCCCCCTTATCCTTAAACTGTGACCCCTTGTTCTGGACTTCCCCAACATCGGGAACAATCTTCCTGCATCTAACCTGTCCAACCCCTTAAGAATTTTGTAAGTTTCTATAAGATCCCCCCTCAATCTTCTAAATTCTAGCGAGTACAAGCCGAGTCTATCCAGTCTTTCTTCATATGAAAGTCCTGACATCCCAGGAATCAGTCTGGTGAACCTTCTCTGTACTCCCTCTACGGCACAAATGTCTTTTCTCCGATTTGGAGACCAAAACTGTACGCAATTCTCCAGGTGTTGTCTCAAGGAACTGCAGTAGAACCTCCCTGCTCCTATACTCAAATCCTTTTGCTATGAATGCTAACATACCATTCGCTTTCTTCACTGCCTGCTGCACCTGCATGCCTACTTTCAGACCTTGAGTCTGAAGAAGGGTTTCGGCCCGAAACGTCGCCAGTCTGAAGAAGGGTTTCGGCCCGAAACGTCGCCGAGTCTGAAGAAGGGTTTCGGCCCGAAACGTCGCCTATTTCCTTCGCTCCATAGATGCTGCTGCACCCGCTGAGTTTCCCCAGCAATTTTGTGTACCTTTGCCTACTTTCAATGACTGGTGTACCATGACACCCAGGTCTCGTTGCATCTCCCCTTTTCCTAATCGGCCACCATTTAGATAATAGTCCACGTTCCTGTTTTTGCCACCGAAGTGGATAACCTCACATTTATCCACATTATACTGCATCTGCCATGCATTTGCCCACTCACCCAGCCTATCCAAGTCACCTTGCAGCCTCCTAGCATCCTCTTCACAGCTAACACTGCCCCCCAGCTTCGTGTCATCTGCAAACTTGGAGATGTTGCATTCAATTCCCTCGTCCAAATTACATGTAGGAGTCATAGACAAATGTAGGTTGTCTCCAGGTTAACGTAGGTTGTCGCCAGTGCTGACTTCATTTTTTTTTTTGTTAAAGTAATTATTCTATTTCAAATTTTATGTCGAAGCGGGTGGGGCGGGGGGGGGGGATCCAATCGCCGTTTTTTCGGCGACCTGCTACGACCATGACAGTCGCCGGCAGTCGCTTAAAAATAGCCTGAGTGGGACAGGCCCTTTAAACATTCATCAATAACTGTTTTGGGAAAGAAGACCAATGCAGGGCTCACCTGTGTTTGCAACCGAAGACAGGCATAAAAAGCTGGAGTAAATCAGCCGGACAGCAGCATCTCTGGAGAGATGGAATGGGCGACAATTGGGGTCGAGACCCTTCTTCACCCATCCCATTGTGGAATGATCTTAATACTTGGTCAATCCAAATATAGATTCATAAGTTTTGTACTGGGTAGAGGCAAAATCGTTTCTTTATTAGCCGCTAATTTTAATTGAGGGTTTTTAATGTATTAAGGTAAAGGTGTGATTTCCAAGATTGGTTTCCAAATCTGTCTCAATTAATGCTGCAAAAATAGTATTAATATAAATAAATTGTCACAGTGCCGGTTTTAATGGTTTTTTTTTCTTTGAGACTCATTAGCACTCTGGATATAAATACATATTTCAAGTTGATGTCCTGAGGGGAAGTGAATGAGGGAATGGCTCCCTGGTACTGACGAATGACAATAGTCTGATGGGACACACATACACAGAGACACAAGGAACTGCATCTTCAGCAATGCTGGAATCTTCAGCAAAACGCACCCGGCTGGAGCAACTCAGCGGGTCAGGCGGCACCTGCGGAGGGAAATGGACAGGCAACGTTTCGGGTCGGAACCCTGGTACGGGAAACATTTACAGACGGTTCTGCTGGACAAATGCTTCTAAACTTGCCCAAGCTCCACTAAAGTTGTGCTTCCAACTGCGACTGATGGAGCAAACTGTGTCACAGTGTCTCGTCCATTATAGATCCCAAATCTGTCAAGGGTCTTATTTACTGTGTTTCACAGAGAGGAATTGTGGGCAGTTGACTGTCTTTGAAAGACAAGGAAACACATCCCAGTGCCCTGTCCACTACGTAATTTCTCATCGTGTTCCAAATCGTCACCTATTCCTTCTCTCCAGGGATGCTGCCTGACCCGCTGAGTTACAACCAGCATTTTGTGTCCATCTTTGAAATTAATCAGCTTGTATGGTAGGGATTAGCATTAAGGGGAGACCATTCAGTATAGTGTGTTCATAAGGTCATAAGTGATAGGATCAGAATTAGGCCATTCAGCCCATCAAGTCTACCCCACCATTCAACCATGGCTGATCTATCTCTCCCTCTCAACTCCATTCTTCTGCCTTCTCCACATTACCCCTGACACTCGCACTAATCTATCTTGGCCTTAGAAATATCATGCTAGCAATTTTGATGCTGCTATTGACTGAGCGGGTGAATAACTCCTCCACGGACACATTCTTCCTGCAGCCACATTAGGACATGGAGCATAAAAGTGGAGATATTATAACACATGTGAGCAAATATCCCTGGGGGAGTTTGGAAACTCCTCAGAGTTTATCAAGTCGGGAACCCTCAAATGGTGTTTAAACATCTGCAGCTTTGATAAACAAGTCGGCTAATGTGGTAATTTGAAATGAGAGTCAGACTGAGATGTCGGGTTAACCTGCCAAAAAATGTTGTATGCTGGGAAGTTCTAATGCAATTTCAGGGTTGGCATGTTTTGCGATCTTATTCAGGTGCCTTCTCAAAAACGGCCCGTTTAACAGCAAGCACACCAAGGTGCTATAGTTTTTTGTCCATATTTTGTGTCTTGGAATGGGCCTTGAGCTCACAACTTTCCGTTTCAAGATGGGCACAGTGGCGCAGTGGTAGAGCTGCTACCTTACAGTGCCAGAGACCCACTGGAAGGCAACTCCGGACTGTCAAAGCCACCACAGCCAGACATAAAAACAGCTTTGTTTCCACGAGTAGTAGCTCTACTCAATAAGCAAAAATCTGTAGCCTCCTTTTGCTCTGGTATTTTATGTTTTTATTCTGGTATTTAGTCACATGTTTAATCGATAATGTTTTATTATTAATGTTTAATGTTTTATGTGTCATTCCTAACTATCACTGTATGTCATGTTGTCACTTGCGGGCAGAGCACCAAGGCAAATTCCTTGTATGTGAATATATTGGCCAATAAACTTATTCATTCATTCATCAATCCTGACTACGGGTGCTGTCTGAACGGAGATTGTATGTTCTCACCGTGACCTGCGTGGGTTTTCGCCGGGTGCTTCGGTTTCATCCCACACTCCAAAGATGTACAGGCTTGTAGGTTGATTGGCTTCAGAAAAAATTGTAAATTGTAAAGGATAGTGTAAGCGTGCGAGGATCGCTGGTCGGCGCGGACTCGATGGGCCGAAGGGACTGTTTCAGCGCTGTATCTCCAAACTAAGCTAAACAAATGAGTGGCATTGACTGAGCTAGTTTAGGTGAATGTCAGACTGGCGTGGGAGGAGCTCTATGGAGAGGCCGACATACACTCTTGTGGCTTTTCAATGTGGACAATCCTGGGTTTGGCTCTGTGCCCCTGTGGTCAATAACACATTCCTTTTTATCTCAGTCAGTGACAGGATTTTTCAAGATAAGTTTGTTTCGCTGCCAATTTCACTATTTATAATAATAATAATAATAATAATAATAATAATAAATTTTATTTATTGGGCGCCTTTCAGACATCTCAAGGACACCTTACATAGATTAACAGGAATATAAACATATAATCAGAGTAAAATAAATAATAAAGACATCACAGAGACACAAACTAAAAACAGAATTCAGTCCAAAAACAGAAAATCAAAAACACAATGTGAAGAGAGAGCAGCGGCAGCCAAAGCGCGCCAGCGTCCACTCTCCCTTCACGACAGCCATCTTGGACAAAGACTGGATAACAGGATTACATTACAGACAAAAAAAAATCACAATGCACAATGTCCAGTCCCCAACCCAAGTTCACCCCAAAGTCAGGCCTATTGAGGCCACCGCAATTGCCTCTACGGAGGCCCGATGTTCCTGGCCATTCTCACCGGGTGGTGTTGACCCGGCGTCGGGAGAGTCCTCTCAGCGGCTGGGCCACCTGGAACGGCCGCTTTCTAGTTGGAGACCGCGGCTTCCGAAGCCGACAAGGCCGCGCCGGTTTGGAGCTCCCAGGCTCCCGATGATGAAGTCGGCGCCGCCCGCTCCGCTCCGCAGACCCGCAGCCCGGAGGTGTTGAACACGGCGGTCCAGCTCACCGGAGCTCCAGTGCGTTGATCCAGCGCGGTGACCCAGGCAAGGCATCGCCCGCTCCGCTCCGCGATAGCGCTCCAGCGCTGTGCCGCCACCGAGGCCGAGGTGCTGGGCGGCCCCCACCAGGAAACGGCGCTCCAAGCCCGCTGGTAGGCCATGAGGATGGGTCGACGGGCAGCCCGGAGAAAAAGCTGCCTCACCGACCAGGTAGGGACCTAGAAGTAGAGTTGACACCTACCCCCCACATTAAAAAGTCCATATCCCCAACGAACGAAAAACAGGACTCACTAAAAACTATAAAAAAAGCGAATTAAAACGGACGGCTGCTGGCTAGCAGCCGTTCCTCAAGATGGCTCCTCCTCCTCCTATTTATCTAGTATTCAGTGATTGCATTCTTATTTCTCTTAATAGCATGTGAAAGATTAGTGTTACAACCACATCACTGCAGGTGGGGAATGTCAATATTAATGCAAGGTTACTGTTAGCAGAATCTAGCTTGCAATATCAAATATTTATTCCTTACACTTTTAGCTTTGAGAAAACAACTCTCCAACATGTCAATTATGACTCAAAGTCCTTCAAACCTGCTCAGCCATTCAGCAGATCAAATTTGTTCAGTTTCTATGTGTAGGAAGGAACTGCAGATGCTGGTTTAAACTGAAGGTGGACACAAAAAGCTGGAGTAACTCAGCGGGACAGGCAGCATCTCTGGAGAGAATTAATGGGTGATGTTTTGGGTCGAGATCCTTCTTCAGATTTCTCGACTCAAACCATCTTCACTATCTGCAATATCTCACCGTCTATATCTCTCGTTTCCCTTTCCCCTGACTCTCAGTCTGAAGAAGGGTCTCGACCCGAAACGTCACCTACTCCTTTTCTCCCGAGATACTGCCTGATCTGCTGAGTTACTCCAGATTTTTATGTCTATCTTTGGTTTAAACCAACTAAACATAGGTAGGGAATGTTTTTACCAACAGAGATGAACGTATCTTTTGTTTTCACATTGCAGCAGAAGGTGAACAATCAGACGGAGACAAACACATTTTGCCCTGACCTTTACACTGGCAAGGTCAATAATGAAAGTAGAAGCATGTGGATAAAGATTGGCACAAAACCCTTACCGTTGTAATGAGTTGGCACAGGTCTGGTAACTGGAGTCTATTGTGGGAAATTGTGAAATGATCCATTTTGAAAGGAGGAATAAAAGTTGGGAGATTGCAGAGGTACAAGATGTCGAGGGATCTGGGTGTTAAGAACAGTGTCAGAGGGAGGAGAGGCAGCGTGAAGTGTAGATGGAGATGATGGGGGTTGGGGGAGGTTAGTTTGAGTGATGAACTGGACTGTGTATCAGACTCATTGCAGTTTCTATCTGTCTTGGGCAGAGCAGTTCCCATACCAAGCAGTGATACACATCCCAATAGCATGCTTCTCTGGTGCATCTGTAGAAATTGCCCAGAGTTTGGTTTAGTGTAGAGATACAGAGCAGAAACAGGCCCCTCGGCCCACCGAGTCCACACCAACCAGCGGTCCCTGCACATTAACTCTATCCTACACACACTAGGGACTACATAAAATTCTGCACCGACAACGTCACAACCCACAAACAATAAAGACCTTCCCTAACCAGAAGCCGTGGATGAGCAGAGAGGTCAGACTCTTGCTGAAGGCTCGCGATGCCGCTTTTAGATCCGGCGACGCTGAGGGATACAGCTCATCCAGGGCCAACCTGAAAAAGGGAATCAGGAGCGCAAAACGCAAATACAAACGGCAGATCGAGGAGCATTTTCAAAACAACTCCGACCCCAGACGTATGTGGCAAGGAATCAAATCCATTGCCGATTACCATAAAGTTAACCCCCCCCCCCCCCCCCCCCCCAGACAACGCCTCCCTTCCTGACGAGCTAAACCAGTTCTATGCTCGCTTTGACCGGGACAACAAAACTCCAGCCATCAAAGTTGCTCCACCCCCGAATGAACAACCCCTCAGTCTCTCCACCTCTGCTGTACAAGATGCACTGAGCAAGGTGAATGAGCACAAAGCTGCCGGCCCCGATGGCATCCCTGGCCGGGTGCTCAGGGCATGTGCTGGACAACTATCCCTGGTCTTCACTGACATTTTCAATCTGTCACTGGCCCAGGGTGTCGTCCCTACTTGCCTCAAGACATCAACCATTGTGTCAGTGCCCAAACAGTCAGCTTCAGGGAGTCTCAACGATTTCCGCCCAGTGGCACTCACCCCTGTCATTGCAAAGTGCTTTGAGCGGCTGATCTTGGCTCACCTCAAAGCCAGCCTCCCCCCCACACTGGACCCCCATCAGTTTGCCTACCGGACCAACAGGTCTACAGAGGACGCCATATCGGCGGCCCTACACTCTGCCCTGACCCACCTGGACAGCAATAACACCTACATCAGGTTGCTGTTCATTGATTTCAGCTCTGCCTTTAACACTGTCATCCCCGCCAGCTTGATCACCAAACTCAGCGGACTTGGCATCTCCACCTCTCTCTGCAACTGGACACTGGATTTCCTCACCAACAGACCACAGTCTGTTAGGGTCAACAACCTCACCTCCTCCACTATAACACTGAACACCGGCGTGCCACAGGGCTGTGTGCTCAGCCCTCTCCTCTATTCCCTCTTCACCCATGACTGCGTCCCTATGTATGGCTCCAACGCCATCATAAAATTTGCCGATGACACCACGGTGGTAGGATTGATCAGCGACAACAATGAATCAGCCTATAAGGAGGAGGTCCAGCACCTGACAACCTGGTGTGCCAATAATAACCTCGTCCTCAACTCAAAGAAGATGAAGGAAATCATCGTTGACTTCAGGAAGTTCAGAGGGGGCAGACATACCCCCATCCACATAAACGGGACTGAGGTGGAGCGCGTCTCCTCGGGGTACATATCTCAGAGGGTCTGTCCTGGTCCCTCAATACCACCAAACTGAGGAGGCTCAAGAAAGTTCACCTGTCCCCCCAGATCCTGTCCAACTTCTACCGCTGTACCATCGAAAGCATCCTGACCACCTGCTTCACGGTGGGGTACAGCAGCTGCACCACAGCTGACAGGAAGGCACTACAACGGGTGGTGAAAACCGCTCAGCACATCATTGGTGCCCCGCTCCCTGCCATGGATGCCCTCCACCGCAAACGGTGTCTGAGACAGGCCGGGAAAATCATCAAGGACCCCTCTCACCCTAACCATGGACTATTTGCTCTCCTCCCATCAGGGAGGCGGTACAGGAGCCTCAGGTCTCGCACAAGCAGGCTGAGGAACAGCTTTTTCAATAACACCCTTACACTGCTGAACTCACAGTCCCATCGCTAGCTATCTTTTATACTCTCCCATCTGTATACAGTTATTTGCCTATGTACACGTTTAATTCATCCACAGTGCACATATTGTTTAACCAGTATTTTTATTTCTACTATCTTGTACTCTGACCAGATGCTAAACTGCATTTCGTTGTACCTGTACTCGTATTTGTGCAATGACAATAAAGTTGAATCAAATCAAATCAAATCAAATCATTTTACGGCAGACACAAAATGCTGGAGTAACTCAGAGGGACCGGCAGCATCTCTGGAGAGAAGGAATGGGCGACGTTTTGGGTCGAGTCCCTTCTTCAGACTGATGTCAGGGGGCGGGACAAAGATAGAATGTAGGCGGAGACAGTAAGACTAGTGGGAGAACTGAGAAGGGGAATGGGATGGAGAGGGAGTATCTGAAGTTAGAGAAGTCAATGTTCATACCGCTGGGGTGTAAATTGTCCAAGCAAAATATGAGGTGCTGTTCCTCCAATTTGCACTGGGCCTCACTCTGACAATGGAGGAGGCCCAGGACAGAAAGGTCAGATTGGGAATGGGAGGGGAGTTGAAGTGCTGAGCCACTGGGAGATCAGGTTGGTTAAGATGGACTGAGCGGAGGTGTTAAGCGAAACGATCGCCGAGCCTGCGCTTGGTCTCACCGATGTAGAGAAGTTGACACCTGGAACAGCGGATACAGTAGATGAGGTTGGCGAGGCGCAAGTGAACCTCTGCCTCACCTGGAAAGACTATTTGGGTCCTCGAATGGGGTCAAGGGGGGAGGTAAAGGGACAGGTGTTGCATCTCCTGCGGTTGCAGGGGAAAGTACCTGGGAAGGGGGTGGTTTAGGTGGGAATGAACGAGTTGACCAGGGAGTTGCAGAGGGAACGGACTCTGCGGAGAGCAGAAAGGGGTGTAGATGGGAAGATGTGGCCAGTAGTGGGATCCCGTTGGAGGTGGTGAAAGTGTTCGATTATATGCTATATGGGGTGGAAGATTGCAACCTTCACGTGGTCTGCCCTGTTTCGACTAATGCAATCAACTCGACGTGCACAAACACAAGATCAAATAGAACAAGTTGTCCTACAACTTTAGGCTGTGCATGCCACACGAAAGAAGAAGATATGCTATATGCGACGGCTGATGGGGTGGAAGGAGAGGGCGAGGGGGACTCTGTCCTTGTTGCCAATGGGGGGAGGGGGAGCAAGAGCGGAGATGCGGGATATCGAGGAGACCCAAGTGAGAGCCTCATCTATAATAGAAGAGGGGAACCCCCGGCATTATTTAACATTTATACCAAGCCAATTAACCTATAAACCTGTACGTCTTTGAAGTGTGGGAGGAAACTGGAGCACCCGGAGAAAACCCACACAGGTCACGGGGAGAATGTACAAATTCTGTACGGACAGCACCTGTAGTCAGGATCGAACCCGGGTCTCTAGCGCTGTAAGGCAGCAACTCTACCGCTGCACCACCGTGGAGAATCTGCAAATTGTTGGGAACGTGGAAAATTCCCTTGCTCTTCCTGGTTGATTTTCTCAGCTGATTGGCAGGAGGGACTGGGCAACAGTTAGCGTGGACATAGATAATCACAAAATAAATCAAGTCATCAGATTTCTTTCCCTGAGTTTTCCTGGCATTTCACCCAGTTGCACAGCTGGGGCATGCTGTTCAGGCACCCCTCAATGTGTGCTTATTAAACCCATCTCAGCCAGGGCACTAGTTGCGGGCAATGGGTCAGCCCTTGCTCTCCTCTCTATATGTATGAACGAGGTTTCTCCTGTGGATCAGCGCACTTTTACCGCACCCTGCGGAGGCTCATCAATACATAATAGATGAGACGCAGAAGCAATGTCTTGCTTGTGTAGCATGTTACTGAACAGTGTTTACTTGTTCTGGATGAAATGCAATCCTGCTGATCCATGCCACTTGTTGCATGCTGCTAAGAGCGTTTAGAAATCAAACTACATTTATATCAATCGTTATCATCACCAATTACATATTTATTCCCTGCCTGGTTGCTGGTGCTCAATGATCTGGTGCTACGAGGTTGATTAAATAAATCTATTTGAGTCAGCAAAGCAAAAATAATGCCATCATACAGGAAGCTCCATACAGAAAGAGGTATTTACTTCACACTGTTCATTTTATTTCGGAGTCACATGAGTGACTAGGTGAAGAAGCCCGCCAGCCCGCATGCGCGTCAATACGTCTAACGGATGGCGCACGACTGGCTGGGAGGAGGGTCGCTCCTCCATCGGTAAGTTTAAAAACCTCAAAGGTATGTTTTTTCAACTTACTCTGAGGTCGTTTTGTTTGGTATTTGTTTCACAGTGATCTCCAACGAATCATGGAAAGATCCAAGGCCAACAAACCCAGACGGGCCGCGGGGGAAACCGGCTACGGAGGACCGCGGGAGTGCGGGTAGCCGGCGGCCGTCTGTTTCGCCTTCAGAGTCGCTGACAGTGCGGTCAGCGACTTCAGACTTGGTGCCTGCACAGAGCACTTTGGCAACCCCTAAAGGGGGTAAAGTCAAACGCAAGTCTGACAGGCCTGTATACTCGGATGGGTCAGGCCAAGAGGATTTCCCTCCTACACCAATGGGTAACGTCTTCGGGCGTTTATCCAATATGGAGCACCTCATGGAGAGGATGCTCGCTCACAATATGCTCTGTGATATGGAGACATATTAATGCAGGTCTACCTTAATGCCTGCGGCAGCGCCTGGTCCAGGGCTGCTTAGTGCCTCCCACTCTGATGAGGGGAGTGTCAGGGGTCAGTACATTTGTTCAAGCGTTTTTGATTGCAACATGCGCCTTAATTTAGTTCAACAAAGAAACTGACAAGTTACTAAAGAACTAGATTTTTATATTTTACTACAGAGTCTTTTCTAGTCTTTTTTTGATGTTATGACTACATTGTTGTTGTAGCTGGCATTTTATTAATGTTTAAAATATGTCTAATTCCACTGCGATTCTAAATCTGGTGTCAGGTGTTTATTAATGACCTATGTGATGTAATATTTACAAAATACCATATGTATTTAATCATTTAAACATTTGTGTTCCTTGCATGCAAAAGTCCCATGTAAAGTTTGATCTTAATTTTGCCGTTCTTTAGTAACTTGTCAGTTTCTTTGTTGAACTAAATTAAGGCGCATGTTGCAATCAAAAGCGCTTGAACAATTGGTTGGGAAGAAAGCCAAACTGTAAGAAAGACGACTGCGCCTCCTTTTCAAGAGCAGCCAGCTCTTGCACGGTCGGTGCCAAGATGTCAGAAGGACATGTCAGAAGGACATGCTGGGATGCATGATATGCGCGAGGCTCATACACATGAGTTGCCTGCCCTTGCATCCAGATTTGCGATATCTTCACAAACAGGTGAACCTCTTCAAGAAGAACTGGCTTCTAGCATCAATTATCTCACTTCGCACCAATTGCAGGAACAAACCATGATTGAAACTGCTGCGAAGTACCACAAGCCAGCAAATTGTGCATCTCTGAAAGTGCCGGCGGTCAACAATTCCATTTGGGGTTACATTGGAGGTGGCATCAAGGCCTAAGAGATGAAACTCCAGCGGATTCTAAAATTACTATCTTCAGGCATCACGGCTTTTGCCAGATCAGTAGATGGCAGGCCACTATCAGATACCCAGCAAGATGCCATGGCATTAATGTGCAATGCACATTTCGAGATGAACTGTTTCCGCAGGAGCGCCATCAGGCCTGCATTATACCCGAAGTTTGCGGGTCTGTGTAGGGCCAGTAACGTCAAGCCACCTAATCTCCTGTTCGGGGAAGACCTGATTAACCAGGTGAAAGATTTACATGATGAAGCTAAAGCTGTAGGTTTAATTAAAGCACCTACTACGGGCAAGTCTTCACTGTTTCGGCGTCAGCACCCCTACGCCTCCACTAGCAATAAGCGGTTTGCTGAAGCTAGTACCAGCTCCAAAGTTGATCTTCCCGGGCATAGGTCTTTTTTAGGCCAAGGCCCGGCCCGGCCATCGTGGAAAATGCGCAATCCTCGCGCCCCAGCAGCTCAAGTCTCCAAAGCAAGGTGACGGAAACAGAACCAGTATTGGGCCTGCTATCAGACCACCTGTAACCGTGGAGGTAGGTGGGTCTGGTTCTTTCAGTAACATGGGGTGTGTGGAACAGTTACAAGTTGGTGGTAGATTAAACTTGTTTTTGCATGAATGGCAGTGGATAACTTCAGATCCGTTTATATTGCACAGTATAAAGGGGTTCAAAATTGAATTTTTACCTAATTCATTTCCACCTACACAACATACGCTAAGTCGGTCATATATTCATTCCAAACAAGAGGGCTTGGATACACAAGCAGAAATTCATACATTACACAAAAAAGGTGTAATTGAGAGATCAAATTATGAAAGTCATCAATTCGTCTCCAATATATTCTCTAGGCAAAAGAAAGATGGGGGATGTCGGATCATCCTTGTTTTAACACAACTTAACTCATTTGTGCAGTATAGACATTTAAAAATGGAGAACTTCTTTCCTGCTAAACAACTAATTTCCAAAGGATGCTTTATGGCATGCATCGATCTCAAAGATGCATATTATTCAGTTCCTATTCACAAGGATCACCGGAGATATTTGAAATTTAGCTGGATGGGGCAGCAATGGCAGTTTAAAGCATTGCCTAATGGTTTAACTTCAGCTCCTAGGTTATTTACCAAATTACTGAAGCCTGTGCTCGGCCTGCTCAGAGCTCAAGAGCATATTGTTATGGCCTATTTGGATGATATTCTAATCATAGGAAAAACGCTACATTTGGCTAATCTAGCTGTTTCAGCCACGAAACTCATATTTGAGAAATTGGGGTTTCTCATCTATCCAGTTAAATCCAGGTTGATACCGACAAGGGCTATTGATTATTTAGGATTTACTATTAACTCTATAGAAATGTCTGTGACTCTGCCCTGGGGCAAGAGATTAGAATTAATAGAAGCCTGTAATAACATTCTTGTTATGGAGCAGCCATCTATTCGCCAGGTGGTTAGTGTAATTGGCAAAATAGTGGCTGCTTTTCCAGCTGCCCAATTTGGACCCTTACATTATTAAAATTTGCAGCGTGCAAAGGAGCAAGCACTTAAGTCCCATTTAGGTCATTTTAACAGACCTATGCTATTATTGGCTGAAGCTATATCAGAGTTACAATGGTGGACGACCAATATTCAGCATTGCTCCGGTGACATTTTGATCAGTAAACCTTTAATTATACTACAAACTGATGCAAGTGCACAAGGATGGGGAGCTACTAATACCATCTCTAGTTGCGGCGGCAGATGGGATATGCATGAGTTACCATTTATCCATCCATATGGTATCATCTACCTGGAGATGCTGGGGGCATTCTATGGGTTAAAGGCTTACTGTGGGAATATGCATAATCTGCATGTTCAACTGCAAATTGATAACACTACAGCGGTGGCATATATTAATCACATGGGTGGAATCAAATCAGTATCCTGTGATAGTTTAGCTAACCTCATTTGGAGCTGGTGTATTGAAAGAAGGATTTGGATCTCAGCTACCTACTTGCCAGGTAGGTTTAACACGGTGGCAGACACTAGGTCACGTAAATTTAATGATAACACGGAATGGATGTTAGATCACAAAGTGTTTAACGACATTATTGCTCGATATGGAATGCCTGATATTGATTTGTTTGCATCTAGGCTTAATCACCAGTTGCCAAAATATGTTACATGGGAGCCAGACCCAGGGGCAGTAGCGGTGGATGCATTCTCGTTACACTGGGGAGGAATGTTCTTTTATGCCTTTCCTCCATTTTGACTCATCAGCCGGTGCTTGTTAAAAATCAAGCAAGGTTCCGCTTCAGGTATTTTAGTAGTGCCTGACTGGCCTACGCAGCCATGGTTCCCGTTGATGTTAGGAATGTTAACGGAACCATATATGGTTATCAGTAAGCATAAAGACTTCCTTGTTTATCCCCTGACTCGGGAATCTCATCCTCTGCATGACAAAATCAACTTATTGATTTGCAGAGGTTAAGAAGACCTTTTCTGGGGCTCGGATTATCCGACCGAACGATGGACGTGATCACTGCAGCTTGGCGGGACAGTACCAAGAAGCAGTACATTTCCTACATTAAGCTATGGGAAGTGTTTAGTGTAAATTCAAATATAACTTATAGTACGGTACATATAGCTGATGTCAAGAGTTTCTTTCGATGTTATTTTTTGTTAGAAGATTAAGTTATAGTGCATTCAACACTGCTAAAAGTGCTTTATCATCATACTTGCTGCTGGGATCGGGACACCACTCTGTCGGGTCTCACCCATTGATATCCAAATTCATGAGGGGTATCTTTAACATAAATCCTCCCAGGCCCAGGTACACTGAAGTATGGGACGTTAACGTTGTGTTAACAATGCTTCGCGGTTGGGCTCCAGCTGCATCTTTATCTTTGGTCCGGCTCACCTATAAGGTAATAATGCTCATGGCGCTGGTTTCAGCGCAACGTGTCTAGTCGTTGCATAAGCTAAGGCTGGACAGGACGGTTATGTCTAACAATAAGATAATGTTCTATATAAATGAGTTAATTAAGCAAAGTAGACCGGGTGTGTTAGGTCTTAAGCTGGAGTTTTTAGCATATCCAACTGATCGTAGATTATGTGTTGTCACATATATTCAACAATATATAATGACTACGAAGAACCTTAGAGGCACTGAACTGGCTATGTTCATCAGTCATAGGAAACCACACAAGAGGGCAAACCATCTCTAGGTGGTTGAGACATGTATTGGCTTTCGCAGGAGTGGACACTGATATTTTAAAATCTCACACTACCAGGGCTGCAACAACATCGGCAGCAAGGTTCATGGAGGTTCCGCTGGACCGCATCCTAGGGACAGCAGGATGGTCGAATGAGAGGACTTTTCAAGCCTTTTACAATAAGCCTATTGCCATGCCTGGTTCGTTTGCCAATGCGATTTTGAGTTCTGTTAAATAATTTTTATTTTCCCGGGTGTAAGGGACCACTATTATTATTACTTTCATTAAAGCATCAGCATGTTTAAATCTATATCATGTCTGAATGCACTATGTTTTCAATCATATCTGGTCCACTGATGCAGTATGTTTGCATGGACTCGGGTTCACGGCATGAAATCACAGAGCTTTGAAATCTTCACGTAGTCACTCACGTGACTTTGAAATAAAATAGAAAGATTAAACGAGAACTTACCTTTTGAGGTTTGATCTTTATTTTATGAGAAGTTGCGATGAGGGATTACGAGCCCTCCACTCCCAACCCTATTCTCATAAAGATCATTCGGTAGTTCTAGTTTCTTAAATCTTCCTATAGTTTAGGTCAGCGATTGTTCTGTGATTTCATACAGCTGCTTTAAAGGTTGACGCACATGCGGGCTGGCGGGCTTCTTCACGTAATCCCTCATCGCAACTTCTCATAAATTAAAGATCAAACTTCAAACGGTAAGTTCTCATTTAATCTTTCTATTTTGTCCTGCAGTTATTTACTGTATGCTGATAGAATCTAGTTGATATATAATCTAGACGTTGATCTATTTAGCTGTCAATATTATTTGGAGTATTGCAGACAGCTGCAGGTCAAATAAGGTTGTTGTAGTGGGGGATTTTAACTTTCCCAATATAGACTGGGAAAATCATAGCGTGAATGGTTTAGATGGGGTGCAATTCCTCAAAAGTGTTCAGGAGAGTTTTCTTAAACAGTATGTGGAGGCCCCCACACGTGAGAGGGCAATGCTGGATTTAGTATTGGGAAATTGGGAAGGGCAAGTTAATGAAGTGTGTGTGGAGGAGCCTTTTGGGACCAGTGACCACAGTTCAATTAGGTACAGTGACCACATTCAGTACCCCATTCCTGCCTTCTCCCCATATCTTTATGAGCTCTATCTTGAAAGCATGCAGAGAATTGGCCTCCACTGCCTCTTTCTCTGAGGCAGAGAAGTCCACAGATTCACAACTCTCTGGGTAAAAAGGTTTTTCCTCACCTCTGTTCTAAATGGCTTACCCCTTATTCTTAAACTGTGGCCCCTGGTTCTGGATTCCCCCAACATCGGGAACATGTTTCCTGCCTCTAGCGTGTCCAAACCCTTAATAATCTTATATATTTCAATAAGATCTCCTCTCATCCTTCTAAATTCCAGAGTATACAAGCCCAGCCGCTCCATTCTATCAACATATGACAATTTGGTAAAATGCAAAGTGTTCATCCTCTGCCCAGTATATAATAATAACGAAGATGGAGACACAGAGCTGGAGTAACTCAGCGGGACAGGCAGCATCTCTGGAGAGAAGGAATGGGTGAAGTTTCGTGTCGAAACCCTTCTTCAGACTGAATAAAATAATGACTTTCAACACGAGAAAGCTGCTTTTCTTTTTATTTGTTCTAAGACAATATCCATTTTGGGTTACATATAAACATGGTACATAACATATCTATACAATACCATGCAGGCAGCCTAAAGCAATTCAACTGACAAGGGAGGACATTACATTGATAGACTTTATTTTACATCGATTTCAAAGTCTCAACAATATACAGGTATGAAAAACCCTAAATCATCGAAACGGCTAGAAGTATTTTCTAACAGCTTTACAGTACATTCAAAATAGATATGAACTTTCTCACTATACTAGTAGTGTGTTTAGTGGCATGTCTATTTCAATGTAGCGAACACAGAATATAAAAACAAGTGCTATGTATTTGGCTTCCTTTACAATGTAAGATCTATTTACTTTTTTTTAATAATTATTGCACCTTTTATGTTCAGCGCATTGTTAAGGCTGGCGATTGTAAACTGACGCACAGAACGCACAAGCCTACCTTTGCCACTGATATACTACATCAAGAATGATAAGCTACACATTGACACGACCACAGCTGATGCATCGGTTTCACTTGTTTGGCACCATGGACATGATGCACACACACAGGTCGACACAAAATGCTGGAGTAATTCAGCGGGTGTGGCAGCATCTCTGGAGAGAAGGAATGGGCGACATCTCGACCCGAAACATCGCCCATTCCTTCTCTCCGGCGATGCTGCCTCACCCACTGAGTTACTCCAGCGTTTTGTGTCTATCGTCGATTTAAACCAGCATCTGCAGTTCTTTCTTACACATGCACACACACAGCTTCTCTGAATGTTGACACAACTATTTACTCTACACGTTTCTCAGTCCTTGCTGATATTAGGAATATCGGCACAGCCACTTCATTATATTTTGCCGTAGATGTTATATAGCTATGGCAATGATATTACAGCAGGAAACACGATTCATCGTTACGTACGTCATGTTTTATCATGAAACGATGGTCTTTTCATTCAAAGTGCCCAGTATGGAACTTGCAATTTCAAAACATCTGTACGTATATAAACCCAGAATGCACATTCCTTGTTGCTGAACCAGAACTGCCTGCAGCTCTGAGATGATGACGTAACTGTAGTGGACATTTATCAGGCAATATGCATTGGTCAGACAACGACAGCTGAAGTTGAATGTTTGCTGTAGCAGTGATGAATCCGGATTGCATGATTGTTCCTAAGACACTGGACAAAGATTTTAACATGGAATCTGAAAACACCAAAGTATTGACCGAGTCCACTCATTCTTGGAGAGTTTATGATTTCACTTCATACATCCATTTTTAATTGTACAAAGGGTTTTGTTTCAAATCCAGGTCACGTGTACACTGTTTAAATCCAATGATTCGGCGATACAAACGTTGAATAAAATTAAAATATTCAAAGTAAAAAGAAACAGATTCCTTTGTCCAGGGGGCTTTCGTGTAACATTATAATCTTCAGCTGTAAACATTTCCTTGCATGTTTAATCTCTGCTGCGATTTCTCCTTTTCCAGAAAAATAAGTTGGCCTTTGAAGGGGGTCCCAGCAGCATGGGGACCTGGTTTCTGTGAGTGATTTTAATCTGGAAAATAAAATATCACAGACAAGTGTTAAACTGGATCATTGTTAATTAGTGCTGTATTTGAGTATAGGAGCAGGGAGGTTCTACTGCAGTTGTACAGGGCCTTGGTGAGACCACACCTGGAGTATTGCGTACAGTTTTGGTCTCCTAATCTGAGAAAAGACATTCTTGCCATTGAGGGAGTACAGAGAAGGTTCACCAGACTGATTCCTGGGATGGCAGGACTTTCATATGAAGAAAGACTGGATAGACTTGGCTTGTACGCGCTAGAATTTAGAAGATTGAGGGGGGATCTTATTGAAACTTACAAAATTCTTAAGAGGTTGCACAGGCTAGATGCAGGAAGATTGTTCCCGATGTTGGGGAAGTCCAGAACAAGAGGTCACAGTTTAAGGATAAGGGGAAAGTCTTTTAGGTACGAGATGCGAAAACAAAATTTTACGCAGAGAGTGGTGAATCTGTGGAATTCTCTGCCACAGAAGGTAGTTGAGGCCAGTTCATTGGCTATATTTAAGAGGGAGTTAGATGTGGCCCTTGTGGCTAAAGGGATCAGGGGGTATGGAGAGAAGGCAGGTACAGGATACTGAGTTGGATGATCAGCCATGATCATAATGAATGGCGGTGCAGGCTCTAAGGATCGAATGGCCTACTCCTGCACCTATTTTCTATGTTTCTATGTTTCTATATCATGACTTTTCACAAATTCGCACTTCGAGACTAGGAACCCCAAAGGTTGTCAAGAGTTGAATCAGATAACCCCAAATTTGTGCTTCCCGCTCATAGTGTTGGCATTCACAATATCCGCAGATTCCACTATCCTCCTGCCACTAATCCTCTTGCTGCAAACACACAAACAAAATAAAGCAGCGCCAAGTGGCTCACTCTGGTTACCATTCTACGGAACAAGGTTATGGTTGAATTACAGCATCAGCTCCTGTTCACAGAAACATAGAAAATAGGTGCAGGAGTAGGCCATTCAGCCCTTCGAAACAGCACCGCCATTCAATATGATCATCCAAAATCAATACCCCTTGATTCCATTAGACCTAAGAGCTAAATCTAACTCCCCCCTCAATCCCTGTATCTCTGGTTTATTTTTAAATCTCAAAAATTCCCAACCTGGTATACATTCAATAACTGAGAATCCACAGATCTGTAGAGAATTGAAAATTTCACAGAATCCTCCAAGTCGTGTTGTACGTGCCCCCTTGGGCAAGAGTGACCATAATATGGTTGAGTTATTCATTAGGATGGAGAGTGACATTGTTAATTCAGAAACAATGGTTCTGAACTTAAAGAAAGGTAACTTTGAGGGTATGAGACGTGAATTGGCCAAGATTGACTGGCAATTAATTCTAAAAGGGTTGACGGTGGATATGCAATGGAAGACATTTAAAGACTGCATGGATGAACTACAAAAATTGTGCATCCCAGTTTGGCAAAAGAATAAATCAGGGAAGGTAGTGCATCCATGGATAACAAGGGAAATCAGGGATAGTATCAATGCGAAGGATGATGCGTACAAATTAGCCAGAAAAAGCAGCATACCGGAGGACTGGGAGAAATTCAGAGACCAGCAGTGGAGGACAAAGGGCTTCATTAGGAAAGGAAAAATAGATTATGAAAGAAAACTGGCAGGGAACATAAAAACTGACTGCAAAAGTTTTTATAGATATGTGAAAAGAAAGAGATTAGTTAAAACAAATGTAGGTCCCTTGCAGTTAGAAACAGGTGAGTTGATCATGGGGAACAAGGATATGGCGGACCAATTGAATAACTACTTTGGTTCCGTCTTCACTAAGGAAGACATAAATAATCTGCCGGAAATAGCAGGGGACCGCGGGTCAAAGGAGTTGGAGGAATTGAGTGAAATCCAGGTTAGCCGGGAAGTGGTGTTGGGTAAATTGAATGGATTAAACGCCGATAAATCCCCAGGGCCAGATAGGCTGCATCCCAGAGTACTTAAGGAAGTAGCTCCAGAAATAGTGGATGCATTAGTAATAATCTTTCAAAACTCTTTAGATTCTGGAGTAGTTCCTGAGGATTGGCGGGTAGCAAACGTAACCCCACTTTTTAAGAAGGGAGGGAGAGAGAAAACGGGGAATTACAGACCAGTTAGTCTAACATCGGTAGTGGGGAAACTGCTAGAGTCAGTTATTAAAGATGGGATAGCAGCACATTTGGAAAGTGGTGAAATCATTGGACAAAGTCAGCATGGATTTACAAAAGGTAAATCATGTCTGACGAATCTTATGGAATTTTTCGAGGATGTAACTAGTAGCGTGGATAGGGGAAAACCAATGGATGTGGTGTATCTGGACTTCCAGAAGGCTTTCGACAAGGTCCCACATAAGAGATTAGTATACAAACTTAAAGCACACGGCATTGGGGGTTCAGTATTGATGTGGATAGAGAACTGGCTGGCAAACAGGAAGCAAAGAGTAGGAGTAAACGGGTCCTTTTCACAATGGCAGGCAGTGACTAGTGGGGTACCGCAAGGCTCAGTGCTGGGACCCCAGCAATTTACAATATATATTAATGATCTGGATGAGGGAATTGAAGGCAATATCTCCAAGTTTGTGGATGACACTAAGCTGGGGGGCAGTGTTAGCTGTGAGGAGGATGCTAGGAGACTGCAAGGTGACTTGGATAGGCTGGGTGAGTGGGCAAATGTTTGGCAGATGCAGTATAATGTGGATAAATGTGAGGTTATCCATTTTGGTGGCAAAAACAGGAAAGCAGACTATTATCTAAATGGTGGCCGACTAGGAAAAGGGGAGATGCAGCGAGACCTGGGTGTAATGGTACACCAGTCATTGAAAGTAGGCATGCAGGTGCAGCAGGCAGTGAAGAAAGCGAATGGTATGTTAGCTTTCATAGCAAAAGGATTTGAGTATAGGAGCAGGGAGGTTCTACTGCAGTTGTACAGGGTCTTGGTGAGACCACACCTGGAGTATTGCGTACAGTTTTGGTCTCCAAATCTGAGGAAGGACATTATTGCCATAGAGGGAGTGCAGAGAAGGTTCACCAGACTGATTCCTGGGATGTCAGGACTGTCATGAAGAAAGACTGGATAGACTTGGTTTATACTCTCTAGAATTTAGGAGATTGAGAGGGGATCTTATAGAAACTTATAACATTCTTAAGGGTTTGGACAGGCTAGATGCAGGAAGATTGCTCCCGATGTTGGGGAAGTCCAGGACAAGGGGTCACAGCTTAAGGATAAGGGGGAAATCCTTTAAAACCGAGATGAGAAGAACTTTTTTCACACAGAGAGTGGTGAATCTCTGGAACTCTCTGCCACAGAAGGTAGTCGAGGCCAGTTCATTGGCTATATTTAAGAGGGAGTTAGATGTGGCCCTTGTGGCTAAGGGGATCAGAGGGTATGGAGAGAAGGCAGGTACGGGATACTGAGTTGGATGATCAGCCATGATCATATTGAATGGCGGTGCAGGCTCGAAGGGCCGAATGGCCTACTCCTGCACCTAATTTCTATGTTTCTATGTTTTCTATGTAAGAAATTCTGCCTGACCTTGGTGCTAAATATTGAATCCCACATTCTGCAGCGGAGTACCCTAACACCAACACTTGCCATTACATTACTCTCATCTCCAAAATCTGAATAACCTGAAAAGATTATTTTAATATTCTGTGGTTATGATTTATTAAGTATCAATCCTAAGTATTTAATGGACAACAAATGTAAATGATTAAATCCATAAGCAAAAGCAGCATTTATACAGAGCAGATGTCACCAATTCCATTGTAACAAAAGGAAACTTTCAATTGGGTTTTCCCATTTATGTTGATAATTCCTCAATTAAAATACAAATATATTAAAACAATGTTTTGCATTTTCCATTGTGGTTAATAAAAGGAGGAACAGTTCAATGCTTCTGGGGTAAATTTAGCAAGCTTCCTTTTTGATCCAACTATGTACAGTGAGAATTCTTGGTGCAGAGTCAGTGAGTTTGACAGTGGCCCAATGCACACTTGAAGCAAGTTTACATTGTGTGGTTGTGAACTAGGCACTGCTAACTTCATAAGGGTCATGTGATAAGTGCAGAATTAGTTCATTCTGCTCATCAGTCCACTCCACCATTCAATCATGGCTGATCTATTTCTCCCTCCTAACCCCATTCTCCTGCCTTCTCCCCATAACTGACACCCGTATTAATCTATTTATCTCTGCCTTAAAAAAATACCCACTGACTTGGCCTCCTCAGCCTTCTGTGGCAAAGAATTCCACAGATTCACCACCCTCTGACTAAAGGAATTTCTCATCTTCTTCATACCTCTGGTTATTGCCTCTGGTCCTAGACTCTCCCACTAGTGGAAGCATCCTCTCCACATCCACTCTATCCAAGCCTTTCACTATTCGGTAAGTTTCAATGCTTCTTCATCCTTCTAAACTCCATCAAGTACAGGTCCAGTGCTGACAAACGCTCATCATATGTTAACCCCCTCATTCCTGGGATTATTCTTGTAAACCTCCTCTGGACCCTCTCCAGAACCAGCACATCCGTCCTCAGATATGGTGCCCAAAATTGCTCACAATACTCCAAATGCGGCCTGACCAGCGCCTTATAGAGTCTCAGCACCACATCCCTGTTTTTGTATTCTAGTCCTCTTGAAATAATCGCTAGCATTGTGTTTGCCTTCCTTACTACCGATTCGGTAGTAATCAAGACCCGGAACTTGCCACCTGGTTTCCAGATTCTCAGCTACTGTTGCCTGAAACTCCGCGTTGGCAGAGTCGAACACCATAAAGTGGTGATGTTTGTGTTAATGTGTTCATGGTGATTCCCGACCTTGGGCAGCCCACCAAGGTGAGGCATTGAACAGATGGAAGCCTGCTTCTCGACACTCCAGGACTGCTCGTGCACATGTCCAAGTGGTCAGATCTAGGCCAGAATTGGCAGAAGGCTGGAACCAGGTTGCTGAGAGTTGAGAGAAATCCAAGAGGAAGGATTAAATACAGAATCATGCTTTTTTTTTTTTGCAGAGAAATAAGTTAAATGTTCTGAGATAATTATTTTTGTAGATACAAAGAAAAGAATCAACTTGGATGAAAAGGAGCTTTTTGATTCCTAAATTCTACTCTGCCAGTAAATATTTTCAAATCTTCTACCGCAGTAACTCATTTTTCCAGTGAGGGTAGGTAATGAATTTGAATCCTGCTGGGGTGTGTAAAGCATATGGAACTACTCACTCAGTGTTCCCTGCTGAAGTTGGATGATATTAACTGAAGAAAGCTTTGTAGGCTAAATGTGGAGTGAGAGTAACATGGTTACTCTATGGACTGTACACGGCAAGGGCCTTTACGCAAGCGGGTAAGATCATCTCTGACTCCTCTCACCCTGGCCACAAACTCTTTGAATCACTTCCCTCTGGAAGGCAACTCCGGACTGTCAAAGCTGCCACAGCCAGACATAAAAACAGTTTTTTCCCCACCAGTAGTAGCTCTACTCAATAATCAAAAATCTGTAGCCTCCTTTTGTTCTGGTATTTTATTTAATTCACATGTTTAATCAATAATGTTTAATTATTAATGTTTAATGTTTTATGTATCATTCTTAACTGTCACTGTATGTCATGTTGTCACTAGCGGGCGGAGCACCAAAGCAAATTCCTTGTATGCGAATACTTGGCCAATAAACTTATTCATCCATTCATTCATATATTGCTCTCTGTCATGTGGTATTAACCAAGCTCATTTATGGCCCACTACATCCATTTATAGGGACACAGGGAACGTGGGTGTAATAACTAACCCGAACCTAACACCGGATCCAAACTGGGATTATTAATAATAACGGATACACTCATGAATTTTCTCTTTCATATCCCAAGGGCACAAATCTAATTTTACAGCAGCCATCAGGCCTACCATGGAACTATATCTTAACAAGAAGGAAATTAGGAGGACAGATTCACCAGAGAGTGGTGAATCTGTGGAATTCTTTGCCACAGAAGACTGTCAATGGATATTTTAAGGCAGAGATAGATAGATTCTTGATTAGTACGCGTGTCAGGGGTTATGGGGAGAAGGCTGGAGATATAATGGGGATAGGAGGGAGAGATAGATCAGCCATGATTGAATGGCGGAGTAGACTTGATGGGTCGAATGGACTAATTCTGCTCCTATCACATGAACTTAAGGACTTATCCAGATGTTAGTGCAGCATTGTGCTGAAATTCACCACCATTACTCTTAGGGCTTCACAATTATCAATCATAACCAATGTTCTCATGCATTCTGAGCCTATAGTTTGCTTCCACAGCAAGCTCCTATCATTTGGCTTTCTTGTTAGTGTTAATCTTCACTTCAGAGTTTTATTTAAGGAGGTAGAGTTGATCAGGTCTTGCATTTCTCCGAATAATCTTTAGAAATTGGACCAACCCTGGTATAACCTCGAAGATAGACACAAAATGCTGGAGTAAATCAGCAGTACAGGCAGCATCTCTGGAGAGCCTTCTTTCCAGAGATGCTACCTGACCCGCTGAGTTACTCCAGCATGGTGTGTCTATCTTCGGTGTAAAGCAGCATCTGCAGTTCCTTCCTACACACTTGGTAGAAACCTCTCCTGTTTGGAAGGTGCTTCGGACTGCAGCACTCCCTCCAACTTACACAAACAAGTCAACCTTCATCACGTCTAATCCCAGAGTTCTGGGTTAGGGTCGAGGTTTGTGTCTACAGTCGACAATTCTAGGAATATATAGATAAGTCTTCCTGACATGTAGTTTATTCCTTGGGTTTAGTCTTGTTATTTATTTATTTGCAGGTATTATTAAATAAATATTAATTGGCAAAGGGGCTGTTGGCATTATGAAGTAAGTGCATCATATTTTAGCACAACTACAGAAATATGCAGAATTCACACTTACAGAGCAAGGTGGCTGCATCCAAGGTTCCCCATCAATCTGCATCGGCAGCAGTTTAGTTGTTCTGCAAATAATTACACAGTTACTTTTGTGCTCAGAGTTATTTTTTTTTGAGGTAGGTGTATTTTTTAAGGATGAGACAACCACAATAATAGCACGAGAAAACAGGAAAGTATTTTTTAATTCTCCAGGTATTGTTGGTAACGGTGACTTTTATCGCTGATCCTTAATTGCCCCCCCCCCCCACCCCCCCTCCTATCTGGGCCACTGTAGGCCACTTAATTATGGTACATCCTGGATTTTAATGCAGCAATACTAAAAGATCAGTGAATATACAACAAAACTGATACTGCAGCACCTGATTGTTCAGAAATCCCAAGGGCATGGCGTCTGTCTCAGCCGTTAGGTCACAGTTTGAGCTGGGAGTCCCAGAGGTCAGGGACGTGTATGGGGAGGAACATAGGTAGGTTTCTGGCCAGGGCCAGGAGCTAGATTGCTTGTGCATTTCCCATGTTTTGGGCGGACTGAGCGGAGGTGTCCAGCAAAACGATCGCCGAGTCTGCGCTTGGTCTGGCCGATATATAGGAGCCCACACCTGGAACAGCGGATACAGTCGATGAGGTTGGAGGAGGTGCAAGTGAACCTCTGCCTCACCTGGAAAGACTGTCGGAGTCCTTGAACGGAGTCGAGGAGGGAAGTAAAGGGACAGGTGTTGCATCTCCTGCGGTTGCAGGGGAAAGTACCTGGGGAGGGGGTGGTTTGGGTGGGAAGGGACGAGCTGACCAGGGAGTTGTGGAGGGAACGGTCTCTGCGGAAAGCAGAAAGGGTGGAGATGGGAAAATGTGGCCAATAGAGGGATCCCGTTAGAGGTGGTGAAAATGTCGGAGGATTATGTGCTGAATGGGGTGGAAGGTGAGGACTAGGGGGACTCTGTCTCTGTTGTGACTGGGGGGAGGGGGAGCAAGAACGGAGCTGCGGGATATCGAGGAGACCCATGTGGGGGCCTCATCTATGATGGTAGAGGGGAACCCCCGTTCCCTGACCTCCCTCCCCGATCTTCACCCCATTACTCCAGGTGCTTTGTTTACAAGTTTGCGCTGAGTTGTGTTACAGCTGCAATGGTATCAGCTCAAGTGATGGGTTTAATGTAATGAGCAGTACCTACCTGATGGTAACGCATGTGCACTGGGCCAGGCGCTTTCCAGCGCTCTTCAATCCGGTGTAAATCTGTCCCATCTCCATGGCACCTTCAAGGCCCACGACCTCAAGCATCTGGTCACTCAAGTCTGGATCAAATATAAAGGAAAACTCAGATGAATTTGCAGCCACACTGAAATCCGACACATTATGAAATGTGTCTGTTTGTATGTATATCTACGTTACGAGTTGAATGTTTGATGAAATGTTGGAACCTGTATCGAGCTGTACTGAGAACAAATTCCACCAGCCTGGCTGTGTGGTCATTAAAAAATACAATACAATACAATACAATACAATCTACCTACGCACAAGTTGCGATGAAGCCAGAACAACTTGGTTCCAAAAAGCTGCCTTTCGGCAGTGGCTTCCATCTTTTATAATGTTTAGTTTAGAAATACAGCGTGGTAACAAGCCCTTCAGCCCACCGAGTCTGCACTGACCAGCGATCCCCGCACATTAACACCAAAGATCCTATAGCGGAGCAAGATAGACCACTCCTGCTAAATGCAATGGGCTGACGTGTAGTGGGCAACGGAGTGGAACGTGGGCCTTATTTTCATCCATTTCAGTAACCCGACCCGACTCGCAGTGTAATCAACATTGCGGGGGAACAGTTTGTGTTCATAAATTAAAATTCTGAAAATGAGGAGAAGATTTTTACCAGAGAACTTTTATTTTTATGAGGAACCGGCTTCCGTCTCCGCACTAGTATCTTTGGGATCTTTGGTGCGGAGACGGAAGCCGGTTACGGAAATGGGGCTGAAAATGACCCATGATTCTGCCCATGACCGTACAACGTCTTTTTCGTCGGGTGGACTATTTTGATCGATATAGGATCTTTGATTAACACTATCCCACACGTCCTCTTCCTATATATTTGCTGGGGAGAAGGGAAAAGCGGTGGGATCATTACTGCTGTAACTCCCGCGCTCTCAGCCTGCGGTAATCAGCTCAAAAGTAAAAATAGACAAGGGAGAAACTGTCTCCACTGACATGAGGCTTGGTGACCAGAGGCCATAGATTTAAGGTAATTGGCTAAAATACCAGGAGTTGGAGGAGGAGTTGGGTGAAAACACAAAGATGAGCAGCATCTTGTTTTGACATCCTGTGTTACGATGATCTAGAATGTATTGCCTTAAGGGGCTGTCCCACTATGGGGACCTAATTTTGCGAGTTTAGGAGAGTGTGAAAAAGTGTCATGGTCGTGTTGTATCGTCGAAGTAGAACACCTCCTACGACCTTCCTCGACTATGTAGCGAACCTCCTACGAATATGTTGAAGACCTCCTTCGACTACATTGAAGACTAGCTTCAACCAGCTGCGGGAAAATTGGACACCGAATAGTGGAGAGTGAAGACGACCTCCTTCGATTTCCTTCGACATCCTTCGACTATGATGAAGACTAACTACGATTACCTTCGATTACCTTCGACTACCCTCGATTACCTAGGACTAACATGCCGACCTACTACGACCTAATTCGACTAAACCTACGAGTAAAATAAAATTGATTTTTTCCATGACGACCGTTTTTTACTCGCGGGCATTTTACAGCATGTTAAAAATACGCCGCAACCTAGCTGAGGCCTCGAGTACACGGGGACTACTCTCGAGCATGAAGGAGAGTTACGAAGACCTCCTACGACCTCGTGTCGACCATGCTGTGAGGGAAAACTCTTCTAAACTCGCCAATTAGGTCGCCACAGTGGGACAGCCCCTTTAATGGATGAATGAAGCATATTCAACATCGACTTGAAAGGATACTTGCAGTGATATGAGGTAGGAGTGCGAAGGGCCGCACAGTGGCGCAGCGGTAGATTTACAGCGCCAGAGACCCGGGTTAAATCCCGACTACGGGTGCTGTCTGTACGGAGTTTGTACGTTCCCCCGTGACCAGCGTGGGTTTTCTCAGGGATCTCCGGTTTCCTCCCACACTCCAAAGACATACAGTTTTGTAGGTTAATTGGCTTGGTGTCAATGTAAATTTGTCCCTCGTGTGTGCAGGGAAGTGTTAATATGCGGGGATCGCTGGTCGATGCGGACTCAGTGGGCTGAAGGGCCTGTTTCCACGCTGTATCTCTAAACTAAACTAATAAACTAAGGAGGACTCGTTTCATTGCTCTGTTAAAGATCTGGCACAATCAAGATGCACAGAACAGCCGCCTGTGTGAAATGATTTGATTAAGAGAGTCAAGAAATCAACAGAGCAACACGCCATATGTGAAGAGCGTAACCTTTCAGTTAGTCAAGCCAGTTTTGATCATCAACAGCCATTTCCTGCTTTTATTTCAGATTTGATGCACCTGTGGTCTCAGAGCAGAAGGAGCAAAGGGGAAATTGGCACCTTCCAGCCTAAAGGACCAGAGTGGGCTAACTGTCATATGATGAGCGTTTGTTGGCACTAGGCCAGTACTCACTGGAGTTTAGAAGGACGAGGGGGGGGCGGGGGACCTCATTGAAATGTACCGAATAGTGAAAGACCTGGATAGAGTGGATGTGGACAGGATGTTTCCACTAGTGGGAGAGTCTAGGACCAGAGGTCACAGCCTCAGAATTAAAGGACGTTCTTTTAGGAATGAGATGAGGGGGAATTTATTTAATCAGAGGGTGGTGAATCTGTGGAATTCTTTGCCACAGGAAGCTGTGGAAGCCAAGTCAGTGGATATGTTTAAATCAGAGATAGATAGATTCTTGATTAGTACGGGTGTCAGGGGTTCTGGGGAGAAGGCAGGAGAATGGGATTAGGAGGGAGAGATAGATCAGCCATGATTGAATGGTGGAGTAGACTTGATGGGGCGAATAGCCTAATTGTGCTCCTATCACTTATGACCTTATTATGAACAAATCTAACCATGGGCTTGCTGCGGCTTGCCATATTACGTTCAAACAGCTGAACTGTGATGGTGGCTTCAGGCCCTGGTTTAATGAAAGATGAATTGTACTGCCAATGGGAAAAGCATTTGTACTTTGGTAGTTAAAGAGCCTGTCCCACGGGCATCATTTGCGCGTAATTTACGCGACATCATTCACGTGTCACGTGATGCGCGCATGGTGCGCATTACGCGCGCATGGTGCTCATTACGTGCACATGGTGCGGGGTGACATAGGCAGTGACGCGCGGTCGGGTGCGGCGCCCCAGGATTCTGGGATGTACAAAATCTGCGTGACGTGCAAATGTCACACAAGTGGGACAGGCCCTTAAGGAGACAACAGACTGCTGGAGGAGCTCAGCGGGTCCGGCAGTATCTGGAGATGTTTCAGGATAATGTCTCAGGTTCGGTTTCTTCTTCGTACTGAGAAAGGACTGGTGGCCGTGGTAGTGAGTGTGGGGGGGAACGTTGTGAACGAGCAGGAGAGCTGTGGGAATCACAGAGGGTGAGCAGATAGGTGATCTTGCAGAGTTGAGGAGAGCTTATTCAAGGCGTGTGGGATGCTGGTTTACGCCGGATAGAGCCAAAATGCTGGAGTAACTCAACGGGGCAGGCACCGTCTCTGGATAGAAAGAAAGGGGGTCATTTTCAGTTGAGACTCCAACTCTGAGTTGAGTTGAGTTCAGACAGAAGAAGGGTCTCGACCCCGAAACGTTACTCCAGCATTTTGTGTCTTATTAAAAGTGTGCATACTTTGAGAGTTTTTTTCAGTAGAGCATTAAAATGAAGACATTGGAGCTATAGATACTGGGATCTTGAGCCACAAATAAGAATGGTTCAAAATATCATTTGTTCTTTTTCCTCCACAGATGCTGCCTGCCCCGCTGTTTATGCTCAAGATTCCAGCATCTGCAGTCTCTTTTCTCTCTGTGAGTAGTTAGGGATTTCTAATAACTGGATGGGGCCGTACAATGGCTGCCTCGCCAACAGTCTCTCTCGTTCCTTTCTTCCTTTGTTGTTTTTTATTCTGTAGTTAAATGTTGTTTTAGTGTTCTTTAGCTTTATATTATGTGAGGGGGGGGCAATCTCTTTCTTCGACGGAGGTGCGATTTTTTTCCCATAGTGTATCTCCGTCTGCACTGTGGCCTAACATCGAGGAGCTGGCGGCCTCTTCCTGGGAATCAACTTCGGGAGTTCCAACTGCGGGAGCCTGCGGACTTAACATCGTGTAGCTAGCTGTCCCTGTCGGGGATCGACCTCGGAGCTCTAACTGCAGCAGCCTGCGGACTTTAACATGGTGGAGCTCGCGACCGATCTACACACCGGCTTCAGGAGCTTCAGGCCCGCCGGCACTTCGACCGTCCCGATCACGGGAGCTCCGAGCGCCCCGACGTGGGAACTTCCATCGCCAGCTGCGGGAGATTCAATCACCCTGACTGCGGATGGTTCCACTCCCCCAATGCCGGGAGTAAAAGGAGGAAAGAAGATAAGACTTTATTGTCTTCCTTCACAGTGAGGAATGTGGAGGAGCCGCTGTTTTATGTGGTTGTGTGTTTTGTTGCTTTTTTGCTATGGCTGGCAAATCAAATTCCTCGTGTGATTTACATACTTGTTTTGTTTTCATACTCGGCTAATAACATCAATTACAATTACAATAAGGAATTCAACTTCCTTGTCTATTTCAATAATAAAGCTGTATACCATAAGGAAATAAAGTTATCTCCTTACTCATGATGTAAGTGTTAGTACCCACCTGGATGAAACTCCGATGGGTTCTGAGGACAAATAAGAGCTATTTGATTTGTTATCTTGTTCATGGGATGTGGCCATGACTGGTAATAAACTACATTTACCATCTACCACTAATTGCTTTTGAACTCAGGAGCCAGGAAACACATTGATGGGTCTGGGACGTTATATTGACCAGAACAGGAAAAGTTACCATCTCTCCACCCCTCCAGTCAACATCAAATAAACCATTTTTTAAGAGGGAACTGCAGGTGCTGGAAAAATCGTAGATAAAAATGCTGGAGAAACTCAGCAGGTGAGGCAGCATCTATGGAGCGAAGGAATGGGTGATGTTTCGGGTCGAGAGGCTGATGTGGGGTGGTGGGGGTGGGGGGAAGAAGAAAGGAAGAGGCGGAGACAGTGGGCGGTGGGAGAGCTGGGAAGGGGAGGGGAAAGAAGGAGAAACCAAGGACTACCTGAAATTGGAGAAGTAAATGTTCATACCGCTGGGGTGTAAACTACCCAAGCGAAATATGAGGTGCTGCTCCTCCAATTTGCGGTGGGACTCACTCTAGCCATGGAGGAGGCCCAGGACACAAAGGTCGGATTCGGAATGGGAGGGGGAGTTGAATTGTGAGCCACCGGGAGATCAGGTTGGTTAATGCGGACCGAGTGGAGGTGTTGGGCGAAGCGATCGCCAAGCCTACGCTTGGTCTCACCGATGTAGAGCAACTGACATCTGGAGCAGCGGATGCAATAGATGAGGTTAGAGGAGGTGCAGGTGAACCTCTGCCTCACCTGGAAAGACTGCTTGGGTCCTTGGATGGAGTCGAGGGGGGAGGTAAAGCGACAAGTGTAGCATTTCCTGCGGTGGCAAGGGAAAGTACCAGGGGAGGGGGTGGGTTGGGTGGGAAGGGACGAATTGACCAGGGAGTTACGGAGGGAGCGGTCTCTGCGGAAAGCCGAAAAGGGAGGAGATGGGAAGATGTGGCCAGTGGTGGGGTCCCGTTGGAGCTGGCGTAAATGTCGGAGGATTATTTGTTGTATGCGACGGCTGGTAGGGTGGAAGGTGAGGACAAGGGGGGATGGGGAGTGAGAGCAGAGTTACGGGGTATAGAAGAGACCCTGGTGAGAACCTCATCTATAGTAGAAGAGGGGAACCTCCGTTCCCTGAAGAATGAGGACATTTCCGATGCCCTGGTTTGGAATGAACCAAATGTTTTTACAAGAAAATCCAGCGATTTTATGGTCACTATTACTGAGCCTGGATTTTTTTTTTAATCCAGATTTATTCAATCTGTGGAATTTAAATTCCCCAGCCACCACTGTTGTATTAAAACTCATGGTTCTTGGTCAAATTTCAAGAGCTGTGTCTACTGGTTCAGTAACAATCACTGTGTCACTGACCCCACCACCTTATTCTATATTGAGTCTGACTGTGGGTAAGATGGAGATATCCTGCTGAACCACTATCTATCTCTTTGGTGACCCTCGGACTATCCTTGATTGGACTTTGCTGGCTTTTCGTTGCAATAAACGTTATTCCCTTATCATGTATCTGTACACTGTAAACGGCTCAATTGTGATAATGTATTGTCTTTCCACTGACTGGATAGCACGCAACAAAAGCTTTTCGCTATACCTCGCTGCACGTGACAATAAACTGAACTAAACGAAACTCGTTGTCCAAGATGCTTCTGTTGGAAAGTATTTAAGGCAAAGTCAGGTACAACAAGGATTTGTCAAAATACAAGTGACTCACAAAATGTTGTGAAAAATGAGAAAATTAAATTCTTAGTGGCAAATGCATTCAAGATACAAACACATTCTGGTCTCCGATACAACTTCAACTGATCCCCCACCCCCCTCTTCCCCGTGTCCCACCCTCGACATATCAATTTATCCCCTCCCCCTACATTCCTTCCTCTAGCTTCACAATTCACAACTCTTCAATCCTTGTGACTCACCCCTTCTACTTTTCATCTCTGGCCTTTGACCAACCATCTGCCGATTAACCCCCCCCCCCCCCCCAAACCCATCTATATCTATATCCCCAATTACCTGCCAGGCTTTCATATGTTCAGTTATTGGAGAGAATTAGGCCATTCGGTCCATCAATTCTACTCCGCCATGGCCGATCTATCCTTGCTTCAACCCTATTCTCCTGCCTTCTCCCCATAACCCCTAACACCCGTATTAATCAAGAATCTATCAATCTCCACCTTAAAAATATCCATTGACTTGGCCTCCACAGTCTTCTGTGGCAATGAATTCCACACATTCACCACCCTCTGACTAAAGAAATTCCTCCTTATCTCCTTTCTAAATGTACATCCTTTAATTCTGAGGCTATGACCTCTAGTCCCAGACTTTCCCACTAGTGGAAACATCCTCTCCACATCCACTCTATCCAAGCCTTTCACTATTCTGTAAGTTTCAATGAGGTCCCACCTCATCCTTCTAAACTCCAGCGAGTACAGGCAACAGTGCCGACAAACGCTCATCATATGTCTTCTGTTCTGCCTCTCCTCTCTTCCAGTTTCTCCCCCCCACGCCCACATCACAATCAGTTGAAGAAAGGTCCCGATCTTAAAGGCCGCCTATCCATGTTCTCCAGAGATGCTGCCTGACCCGCTGAGTTACTCCAGCATTTAGGTCTCACCTCATTCTCACATCTATGGAACATCTATGGCCCTAATATCCGGTTGCATCATAATGCAAACACCATATATATAGTTAAAAACGTTGTCATATCAGTTGATGTTTTCATCATTTTGAAAATCCGCATCAACACATTATCTCTTCTCAACAATGAAATAATTCCAATTAAAATCCAGAGTGTACTGATGTCTGTGCCCAGGGTTATTCTATTTTCCCTGTAAGTCTGTTCTGGGGAAAGAGTAGACTGAAAGGGAAAGATAGAATTTAGAGATAGACACAAAAAGCTGGAATAACTCAGCAGGACAGGCAGCATCTGTAGGGAGAAGGAATGGGTGACGTTTTGGGTCGAGACCCTTCTTCAGAATAGGCACTTGAATACATAAGCACCAAGCTGTTGCCTGAATGGCTGTCATTTCTATGTAGTGCATTTCCCCTTCTCAGTATGTACATGTCCAAACCCTTAACAATCTTATATGTTTCAATGAGATATCCTCTCATCCTTCTAAACTCCAGAGTGTACAAGCCCAGCTGCTCCATTCTCTCAGAATATGACAGTCCCGCCATCCCGGGAATTAACCTTGTAAACCTACGCTGCACTCCCTCAATAGCAAGAATGTCCTTCCTCAAATTAGGGGACCAAAACAGCACACAATACTCCAGGTGTGGTCTCACTAGGGCTCTGTACAACTGCAGAAGGACCTCTTTGCTCCTATATTCGATTCCTCTTGTTATAAAGGCCAACATGTGGCCCTTGTTGCTAAGGGGATCAGAGGGTATGGAGAGAAGGCAGGTACGGGATACTGAGTTGAATGATCAGCCATGATCATATTGAATGGCGGTGCAGGCTCGAAGGGCCGAATGGCCTACTCCTGCACCTAATTTCTATGTTTCTATGTTTCTAACATGCCATTCGCTTTCTTCACTGCCTGCTGTACCTGCATGCTTACTTTCATAGACTGAGGTGCAAGGACCCCCAGATCCCGTTGTACTTCCCCTTTTCCCAACGTGACGTCATTACAGTGGCACAGACCTGGGTTTGATCCTAACCACGGGTACTATAATAATAATAATAATAATAATATCTGTATAATAATGTACGTTCTCTGTGACCACATGGGTTTTCTCCAAGTGCTTCGGTTTCCTCCCACATTTCAAAGTCATGCAGGTTTATAGGTCAATTGGCTTGAGTAAATTGTCCATCGTGTATAGGATAGAAGCAGTGTTTGGGTGATCGCTGGTCCATGCTGTATCTCTAAACTAAACTCAACCTTCTATCAGTCTCCCCGTGACATCTTGTGTTCCAGGGAAAATAATCCAAATCTGTCCAACCTTCTCCTGTAGGTAATACCTCTTAATCCAGGCATTATTCTGGTAAATCTCCTCTGCAGCATTTCCAAAGCATCCTCACCCTCCCGAACAATTGGGCGACCGGAACAGCAAATAATACTCCAAATGCAGCCTAAGACAAATCCTATAAAGCTGCATCATGACTTCCTGACTCTTACATGTGTAGGAAGGAACTGCAGATGCTGGTTTAAACCGAAGAAAGGCACAAAATGCTGGAGTAACTCAGCGGGACAGGCAGCATCTCTGGAGATAAGGAATAATGGGTGACCCTTTCTTCAGGCCTGAAGAAGTCTGGTCTTCAGGTCTGAAGAAGGGTCTTGACTCAAAACATCACCCATTCCTTCTCTAATACTCAATGCCCTGACATATAGAAACATAGAAACATTGAAAATAGGTGCAGGAGGAGGTCATTTGGCCCTTCGAGTCAGCACCGCCATTCATTGTGATCATAACTGATCGTCCCCAATAAATAACCCGTGCCTGCCTTCTCCCCATATCCCTTGACTCCACTAGCCCCTAGAGCTCTATCTAACTCTGTCTTAAATCCATCCAGTAATTTGGCCTCCACTCCCCTCTGTGGCAGGGAATTCCACAAATTCACAACTCTCTGGGTGAAAACGTTTTTTCCCACCTCAGTCTTAAATGGCCTCCCCTTTAATCTAAGACTGTGGCCCCTGGTTCTGGACTCGCCCAACATTGGGAACAATTTTCCTGCTTCTATCTTGTCCAGTCCATATGAAAGCAAAAATACCATAAGCCTTCTTTACCACTCTATCTATTTATGTTGCCACTTTCAGGGAGCTTTGGACTTGGAACCCAAGATCCCTCTGTACATGCAATGCCACCACATAGTCTGTTTCACTCAGCTATTTACTGGAGTTAGCAATGCAGCATTCCCTTAATTGCCAGCAACATGCAGGTCCAAGTTGAATGCATTGCCAGGAATCGATTGTTACTCTCAAATACAGGCAGATGAGGCTTTTCACTTACCAACACACTCTCGCAAAATAGCATTTGTTGAGTGCTAGTTATTTTGTGGTTAGAGAGAAATGCTGCAATAGCTTATTGGAGAGCTACTTGGGAATCATAACAAGTCACCCTTTCAGGTTATCCAAGTGCATTAGTCAGAAAACAAATATTTACGTTGCTTGCTTTTAAGGGAAACAAATGGTCTAATATTTGATGCAATGTTCAGATGATGAAAGGAAGAATTTGCTCAATCTGGACTAAGTTTCTTATACCGCTTTTATCCCATTATCTATCTTGTGGAGTCAGTACGGAATTTGTACGTTCTCCCCGTGACCTGCGTGGGTTTTCTCCGAGATCTTCTGTTTCCTCCCACACTCCAAGGACGTACAGGTTTGTAGGTTAATTGGCTCGGTATAATTGTAAATTGTCCCTAGTGTGGGTAGGATAGTGTTAATGTACAGGGATCACTGGTCAGTGTGGACTCGGTGGGCCGAAGGGCCTGTTTCCATGCTGTATCTCTGAACTAAAACTAAAGCAATGTTTTCCACTTCCCATCCCCATTGCTCAGAATGATTGACTCTCTTCATGAATCTTACTACATGGATGCCGACTTATTTCTTGACATTCAGTCAAATAGGGAGGTTTGACAATATTGGCAACCTAATTTTCGTGTTCGTTTTCGAGGTCTATACAAAACCTGAGAGTCTTCAATTTACAACTGACGTCTTTAATGCTTTACTCAATGCTGGCAGCAAGACAAGTCAAAATGGCTGAACACACACTGTCTACAGAGAGGATAAACTATACACAAAACATCTCCCTTTGTCCTGTGCAGCGCCACCTGCTGCACGGCAGGAGAAACGGGTCCTCCCACCCCACACAGTCCACCAAACATCACACTAATCGTGGCACAATGGTGACTTGTTCCTGTCCCAATCGAATCAGATGTATACATACAGCAGGGAAGGCATTGGATTTCATTCAGGAGAACAAACTCTGCTTGGTAATCCCCTTGTTAATCCGGGAACTGGTCATTTGGAACTGTAAAGCTAATGCTCAGGGTAAGAACTGCTTCATGGCTTATCTGTTCACAGGACACTTCCAGTGGACTATCAGGATTTAAAAAAAACATTCCGAGGTAAAGCTATCAGTAGATTATAGCAAAATCATTCACGTCTATTTTAATTGGGGCAACAGTATTTTGTAGTGGGGAGGAGCTGCAGATGCTGGTTTACACTGAAGATAGACACAAAATACCTCAGCATCTTTAGTGTAGTTTAGTTTTGAGATACAGCACGAAAACAGATTGTATTGTATTGTATTGTGCAGTGAAAATCCCCATGAAACTTTGCTGGAGATGCATAATGGAACCTTGTAACACAGTTAGCACCTTGTAGAGCCTTGGTTCCATATGCGGCATTAACCTAAACAATAACAAGCCTGGGGCATTCACAGCTGATGGCCACATTTGCCAAGAATTCATGAATGAAAAACAGGATGTAGCACTGATGGATGCATTGTAATGAAGAGTGGAGAGAAATAACAACACACACACACACACACACACACACACACACACACACACACACACACACACACACACACACACACACACACACTCACACACACACACACTCACACTCACACTCACTCACACACACACACACACACACACACACACACACACACACACACTCACACTCACACACACACACTCACACACACACACTCACACTCACTCACACACACACACACACACACACACACACACACACACACACACACACTCACACACACACACACACACACACACACACACACACACACACACACACACACACACACACACACACACACACACACACACTCACACACACCCAGACACTCACACACACCCAGACACTCTCACACACACACTCTCACAGACACACACACTCTCTCACACGCACACACACACACACTCTCTGACACACATACACACACACACACACACACACACACACACGCGCGCGCACACACTCACACACACACACACACACACACACTCGACCTGAAACGTCACCCATTCCTTCTCTCCAGAGATGCTGCCTGTCCCGCTGGGTTACTCCAGCTTTTTGTGTCTATCTATTCTGGGTTGGGACCCTTGTTTTCAACTCCCATAACTCTATTAACTCTAGACTAAAATCTTATGAGATCACTGTATTCCTGCATATCTCTTCTGCTGCCAAAGCTCTGGAATTTACCTCCTTGACAAGTTCACAGGTTATAGGAGTAGAATTAGGCCATTCAGCCCATCGAGTCTACTCCGCCATTCAATCATACCTGATCTCTGCCTCCTAATCCCATTTTCCTGCCATCTCCCCATAACCCTTGACACCCTTTCTAATCAAGAATTTGTCTGTCTCTGCTTTGAAAATATCCACTGACTTGGCCTCCACAGCCCTCTGTGGCAATGAGTTCCACAGAGTAACTACCCTCTGACTAAAGAAGTTCCTCCTCATCTCCTTTCACCTCCTTCACCTTGAGTCTGTGTGAAGTTTGCACATTTTCCTTGTTAGTGTGTGACTTTCCTCTGGTTACCTCATTTCCTACGACATCGAATAGTGAAAGGCTTGGATAGAGTGGATGTGGAGAGGATGTTTCCACTAGTGGGAGAGTCTAGGACCAGAGGTCATACCCTCAGTATTAAAGGACGTTCCTTTCGGAAGGAGATGAGGAGGAGTTTCTTTAGTCAGAAGGTGGTGAATCTGTGGAATTCTTTGCCACTGAAGGCTGCGGAGGTAAAGTCAATGGATATTTTTAAGGCAGAGATAGATAGATTCTTGATTAGTACGGGTGTCAGGGAATATGGGGAGAAGGCAGGAGAATGGGGTTGAGAGGGAGAGATAGATCAGCCATGATTGAATGGCAGAGTAGACTTGATGGGCCGAATGGCCTAATTCTGCTCCTATCACTTATGAATTTATCCTAAATGGATGCAGTAGGTTAATTCACAATGTTAAATCATCCCTTAGTGTAGGTATGTGGCAAAGAATTAAGGAGGTACTTTGTAGGCAAATGAGGGGCAATAAATTGCAAGGCTACGGGGGAATATGAAGAAGGGTAATAGGACAGATAGGATTACTCTGCTGGAAGCTAGCATGGGTTTGATGGGCAGAATAGCTGCCAACTACGTGATAATATGCTGTTTGTTAATCTCTCAGCCGATTCCGGAGTAAAATCCAATGAATCAGTTGTGTTTTGCAGCACATGCTATGCTTGAACTACTGAGAAAAAGATCCATTTAACACTAAAGTGGACTCAATATCCCCAACACAATTAGAGGATGATCAGGGAGTCTCCTCAGCGTCCTGGAGAATAAATATCCTCCTGAGGCATCACTACAAGTTGTGGCCTCTTGTTTGTAGGCCTAATGTCTGAAAATTGGCTGCTCTGTTTGACCGCCGAATAGCAGCAGACGCATATTGAAAGTCATTTATTCACGCTAAGTACCTTATGGTGTCATAGGAATTTGATAGGATGATAAAGTATTAGCTGTGGGCCCGTAGATGGAATTCTTTCATTGAAAGGTCTGGGGTTCGACCGCAATTTGGAGACCGGCGATCAAAAACGTAGGCAGCACAATTGCAGGTTTTGCCTTATTTAAAATGGATGACTTCATGGAACATGTGACTAGGCACGGTGAGATTTTTTTGCCGCGTAATCAAATAGCGGCCACCTAACAAAGTTACAAAGTACGCCGGCTGCCCCTTTTGTCCCCCCCCCCTCCTCACCCACAACGGGTCCCCATTGTCCATTGTCCTCGCCCCTCGCACACGGCACAACAACACCGGCCAAAATGAAATACCGACAAAGGCTTCGGTTTGGGCTATTACCAAGATACAGTCAAAGGCTTTGCTTTGCATGCGAACCAAACAGATCAGATAATACTCGACGCAAATGCAATCGAGGCAAACTCAGGTGCAATGGGTAGATACAGATTGCAGACTATTGTGTTGGAAGGAACAGCAGATGCTGGTTTACATTGAAGATAGACACAAAATGCTGGAGTAACTCAGCGGGACAGGCTGAGTAACTCTGGAGGGAAGGAATGGGTGAGGTTTCAGGTCGAGCATCTCAGCAGTGTAGTGCATTATTTGTATAGTCCACTGTCCACAATGGGCTAGAGGTGTGGAAGGATGTTGGGGAATCTGATCACAGAGAGGCAGAAGCTGTTTGTGATCTGGTGAAATGTTTGTGAGTGTGGTGCGGTGGGGAAGACACTAAAGCAGGCTCCAGTTTTGCAGTTCAGGTCGCTAATAAAGGCCCCCTGCTAGGATGGCTAGAAGAATGGGGCATATTTCCAGTGATCCTGAACACCAAAACGGCAGATTGATTAGTTGTTATGTGGGAACTACTGGCATGAAAAGGCTTCTGTGCTTGCCTTCACAACAATGTTAGATCCTCCAAAAATAATTGTTCTCAGATTGCAATTTAAAACAATCCATTGTTTAGGCACGGTGGCGCAGCGGTAGAGTTGCTGCCTTACAGTGAATGCAGCGCCGGAGATCTGGGTTCGATCCCGACTGTTACTCCAGCATTTTGTGTCTATCTTATGTATGTATATGTATATGTACATATATATATATGTCTATGTTTATATATATACACACACATACTGAGGTTTTTATTCTCATTTATTACCGGTATATTGTTTACAGTGTATCCCATCAGTCTGAAGAAGGGTTTCGGCCCGAAACGTTGCCTATTTCCTTCGCTCCGTAGATGCTGCTGCACCCGCTGAGTTTCTCCAGCAATTTTGTCTACCTTCGATTCGTCAGCATCTGCAGTTCCTTCTTGAACATACTACATAGTCTGGTGTGCTGCTGCACGTAAGAATTACTGTTCTATCTGGGACATATGACAATAAAACACTCTTGACTCTTGAAGCAGGCTGATGGGCGGTTAAAAGAGGTTTATAACATTATGAGGAGGCATAGATAAAGTGGATGGTCATACAGTTTTTTGCAGAATTTTGGAACCCAAAATGACGGGGTGTAGATTTAGGGGAATCTACTCTAACGTAGGGGAAATGTTTAAAGGGGTCAGGTTTTTCACACAGAGGGTGGTGGATATATAAAACAAGCAACGAGACAAAGTGATATAGGCAGGTCCAATTACAACATTGAAAAGACATTTGAACCAGTCGATGGATACGTAAGGTTTTGAGGGATTTAGGCTAAATGCAGACAAAAGCTCAGATATGTATCCTGGTCAACAATGACGAGTTGGGTGAAGTCATAGAGTCATTGAGTGATACAGCTTGGAAACAAGCCCTTCAGCCCAACTTGCCCACACTGGCTAACATGTCCCAGCTACACTGGTCCCACCTAACAGCATTTGGTCCATATCCTTCCAAACCTGTCCTATCCATGTACCTGTCTAACTGTTTCTTAAACGTTGGGATAATCCCAGCCTCAACTACCTCCTCTGGCAGCTTGTTCCATACACCCACCACCCTTTGTGTGAAAAAGTTACGCCTCTGATTCCTATTAAATCTTTTCCCCTTCACCTTGAACCTATGTCCTCTGGTCCTCGATTCCCCAACTCTGGGTAAGAGACTCTGTGCCTCGATCTACAGAATACCCGATCTATTCCTCTGTAGACAAAAATGCTGGAGAAACTCAGCGGGTGAGGCAGCATCTATGGAGCGAAGGAAATAGGCGTCGTTTCAGGTCGAGACCTTTCTTCTTCAGAAGAAGAAGGGACACGACCCGAAACGTCGCTTATTTCCTTCGCTCCATAGATGCTGCTGCACCTACTGAGTTTCTCCAGCATTTTTGTCTACCTTCGATTTTCCAGTATCTGCAGTTCCTTCTTATGCAACAACGATCTATTCCTCTCATGATGTTATACACCTCTATAAGATCACCCCTCATCCTCCTGCGCTCCAAGGAATAGAGACCCAGCCTACTCAACCCATTCCCTATAGCTTGGACCCTGGAGTCCTGGCAACATCCTCGTAAACCTTCTCTGTGCCCTTTCCAGCTTGACAACATCCTTCCTATAAAGGTGCCGGGTATACTGATATTTATGTGAACCCTACCAAAGGTCTCGCTAATGAAGGCATGTATGGTTGCTGGGAATGTCGGAAGAATTTTTGCACAGTTTTTGTTCCGCATATATTTTTTATTCTGATTAAAGTTTATTTTTATTACAAACGGCTGTTTGCGTACTTTTTTGCAGTGTGTTCCAGATAACAACCATTCTCTGTGTTAACTGACATACCCCAGAGATCCACTTTGAAACACCTTCCTGGTGGCCGACTAGGAAAAGGGGAGATGCAACGAGACCTGGGTGTCATGGTACACCAGTCATTGAAAGTGGGCATGCAGGTGCAGCATGCAGTGAAGAAAGCGAATGGTATGTTAGCTTTCATAGCAAAAGGATTTGAGTATAGGAGCAGGGAGGTTCTACTGCAGTTGTACAGGGTCTTGGTGAGACCACACCTGGAGTATTGCGTACAGTTTTGGTCTCCAAATCTGAGGAAGGACATTATTGCCATAGAGGGAGTGCAGAGAAGGTTCACCAGACTGATTCCTGGGATGTCAGGACTGTCTTATGAAGAAAGACTGGATAGACTTGGTTTATACTCTCTAGAATTTAGGAGATTGAGAGGGGATCTTATAGAAACTTACAAAATTCTTAAGGGGTTGGACAGGCTAGATGCAGGAAGATTGCTCCCGATGTTGGGGAAGTCCAGGACAAGGGGTCACAGCTTAAGGATAAGGGGGAAATCCTTTAAAACCGAGATGAGAAGAACTTTTTTCACACAGAGAGTGGTGAATCTCTGGAACTCCCTGCCACAGAGGGTAGTCGAGGCCAGTTCATTGGCTATATTTAAGAGGGAGTTAGATGTGGCCCTTGTGGCTAAGGGGATCAGAGGGTATGGAGAGAAGGCAGGTACGGGATACCGAGTTGGATGATCAGCCATGATCATATTGAATGGCGGTGCAGGCTCGAAGGGCCGAATGGCCTACTCCTGCACCTAATTTCTATGTTTCTATGGTGGTTAACATTTTCAGGTCCAAGCTCCCCCTTCAGCCGGTCAACGCTGCAGGGGCTGACATTGAGGTGGTGCAGACATATAAATACCTTGGAGTGCACCTTGATAACAAACTGGACTGGTCTGTCAACTCTGACTCCCTCTACAAAAAAGGCCAGAGCAGACTCTTTTTCCTCAGAAGGCTCAAATCCTTCAATGTGTGTAAGGATATGCTGCACATGTTTTACAACACTGTGGTTGCAAGTGTTATTTTCTACGCTGTTGTCTGCTGGGGCAACAGCATTAGTGCAAAAAACAACAAGAAGCTGGACAAACTGGTTAAACGAGCTAGCTCAGTGCTGGAGGGGAGAGTAGACTCTGGGATGGATGTGCTTGAGAGGCGTATGAGGCACAAGGTGCAGGTCATCCTGAAAAACCCCGGGCATCCCCTCCATGTAATTCTGGAGAGTCAAAAGAGCACACGGAACAACAACCGGCTCCTCTCCCTGCCCTGTAGAACGGAGCGGTTCAGGAGATCCTTCACCCCTGCAGCCATTAGATTTTATAATTCGGACCGCTAGGCTGTAGGGGGATGCATTTTGCAATTTTTAATTTTTAATTGTTAATTATTGGTCTTTTTAAGTATTTATTGCTCTCAGGTAGTGTCCACATTGTATTCTATGTATTTTCTGTCTGTGTTCGTTTTGAATCTGTGGGTTTGTTGGTTGGGGGCTTCTGGACATCTGGATTTCCCTGAGGGGATCAATAAAGTATTTATTATTATTATTATTATTATTATTATTATTATTATTATTATTATTATTATTATTATTATTATTATTATTATTATTATTATTATTATTAAATCAGCCTGCTTGTTTCTGATACTTCTATCCGGGGAAAGATATTCTATTCTATCATTGCTTTATATAATTTGAGATTGCTCTCAGATCATCCTTTGTCCCAGGGAAAACTCTTGCACATTTAAGATCCTCAGATCCAGGCAACATCCCGGTGAATTCACCCCGTCTTGGACTCTCTCTGATGCAAACACATCCTTTCTATGTTTAAGAAAGAACTGCAGATGCTGGAAAAATCGAAAACAAAATAGACAAAAAAATACTGGGGAAACTCAGCGGGTGAGGCAGCATCTTTGGAGTGAAGGAATAGACAACGTTTCGGGTAGATACCCTTCTTCAGTCTGATGTCGGGGGGTGGGGTGGGGGGAAGAAAGGAAGAGGTGTAGACAGTAGGCTTGTGGGAGAGCTGGGAAGGGGGAGGGGAAGGAAGGAGAAAGCAAGCGCTATCTAAAATTAGAAAAGTCAATGTTCATACCGTTGGGGTGTAAACTACCCAAGCTAAATATGAGGTGCTGTTCCACCAATTTGTGCTGGGCCTCACTCTGGCAATGGAGGAGGCCCAGGACAGAAAGGTCAGAGTGGGAATGGGAGGGGGAGTTGAAGTGCTGAACCATCGGGAGATCAGGTAGGTTAAGACTTTCTATAGTGTGGTGACCAGAAAAAACGTCCAAGTGCGGCCTAAAGTTGTCGCATAATGTCCTAATTCCATGACAGACACAAAAAGCTGGAGTCTCAGTGGGTCAAGCAGCATCTCTGGAGAAAAGGAACAGGCAACGTTTGGGTCGAGACCCTTCTTCAGACATATTCTATGCTTGGCTCATGGAGGTAAACATGCCATGTGTTGTTCATCATTCTTTTCACCTGTGTGACCACTCTCTACTTGGACAATTAAAACTTAACGAAATTAGCCCTGTTTTCATTACATTTTAAAAATGGGGCATGGAGTCGCTGTGGTAGAGTTGCTGCCTTACAGCGCCAGGGACCTGGGTTCCATCCCGACTACGGGTGCTGTCTGTACGGAGTTTGTACGTTCTCCCCTTGACCTGCGCGGGGTTTTCCCCGGGATCTCCGGTTTCCTCCCACACTCTAAAGACGTGCAGGTTTGTAGGCTAATTGGCTGGGTAGAACTGTAAATTGTCCCTAGTGTGTGCAGATAGTGTTCATGTATGTTAATATGCGGGGATCGCTGGTTGGAGCAGACTCGGTTGTTCCGCGCTGTATCTCTAAACTAAATTAAACTAAATGCATTATTGATAGACACAAGAAGCTGGAGTAACTCAGTGGGTCAGACAGCAAATCTGGCGAAAAGGAATAGACTCTTCTTCAGACTGTGAGTCAGGGGAGAGATATAGACCATCAATTTGTACTGGCATCAGCATCCTAGAGGTGTTTTTACACCATCAGTGTTGAGCTGATTGGCCTCTGGGTGCTGGGATTTTGCCACTGCTATTCTTGAAGAGCTGCCAGACTGCCCTTGATTAATTCCCCAAGTTTACTTGACAACCTACCACAGTTCAGCTTGTGTTTGTGAACTTCTAAAATGTGTTTCATAAAGCACCATATGCTGTGTTAGCAAAATTAAAGTCTGTGGGATTTAACAAGAGTGGTTCCCTGGACATGCAATTGACTAACGAACAGAGAGCAGGGAATCGGATGCAGTCCAGCCATTACATTTCTGTTTGAACGCTGACAATCTTTTCAATACCTTCTTCTTTTATTTAATCCTATTCAGTTTCTATATCACATTTTCATTTTACTGTGACTGAGCAATGTCTCATTTAGTGAAGACAAATGTAATGAATCCATTAATAGTCAAGCCCTATCATAGTGCAAGCAGATTTCCTTTTCACCCAACCTTCCATATTACTTACATAATATTCTGCAACATAATACTTAGTTTAGGTTTTGCATTTAACTGAAATATGAACCCAATTTTTATCACCAGTTTATTGCCTCATTGACTGACTTGCATCTAATTCGTCAATGAGGCTTAAGTTTAGTTTAGAGATACAGCGTGGAAACAGGCCTTTCGGCCCACCAAGTCCACACCAGCTCGCGATCCCCGCACATTAACACCAACCTACGCACACTAGGGACAATGTTTACATTTATCAGGCCAATTAACCTACGAACCTGCACGTCTTTGGAGTGTGGGAGGAAACCGAAGATCTGTGAGAAAACACACGCGGTCACGGGGAGAACGTACAAACTCCGTACAGACAGCACCCGTAGTCGGGATCAAACCCGGGTCTCTGACGCTGTAAGGGTGTAGCTCTACCGCTGCGCCGCCCAGAGTTTTTTGAAAATTGCAAAGCATTATGGGCCTGTCCCACTTAGGTGACTTTTTAGGCGACTGCAGGATACTGTGCATTCGCCACATGGTGGCCACATGTTCGTGGGTGGTTGCCGGGGAGTCGCCTTCATGGTCGTGAGGAGTTCCCGCATTCTTGGCACTAGTCGCGGCCTCATTATGGTCGCCGTGAAGTTTTCAACATGTTGAAAAATTAGCGGCGACTAGAATGAAGCCGCCACGGAGAGTAGCGAGAATTCTCGAGCCGTAGGTGGGTCGGCAGGAGGTCCTAGTGGGTTGCCAGGAGGTCCTAATGTTCTCGGAGGTTCTCGTAGGTTGTAGCCGGTGCTGATCGGTGAATTTCATTGGGAAAAAAAAGCTGTAAGCAGTAGTTTTCAGAATTAAGGATAACCGACTGGTAATGTTAATGTTCGCCGAGCTTCACAGCCGTGTATCGCTGGCTTCTTAAAAGCTATCTCCACTCCTTCTCCCCCCCCCTCTTTTAAAGGACTTACTGCACACTGTGCTTTAGCCGTCTTTTTACAGCGCCAACCTTCCTGTTCATCGCGGTGTGTATCTGTATCACCTTAGCTTTGCACCGTGTGAATTTTTTAGACAGGGCAAACGGGGGGAGCGCTGTCTAAAAAATTCACACGGGCTGGTGAAGGAAGTGATGTGTGTGTGTGTGTGTGTGTGTGTGTGTGTGTGTGTGTGTGTGTGTTTGTGCGTTTCACTCTGACCAGGGCCGGTGCTAGGAATTGCGGGGCCCAATTAGAAAACTGATGGCGGGGCCCCTACTCTAGAAAAGTAAAAATTTATGTATGTTTATATTTCGTGTAGTTTCGGGAATTTTAAGGCAAGCTGGTTGGTGATTGGATGCAACCCCCTTAGAGACAGCGTTTGATTGGCCGCCAAATAAATTTGTCAAATCTGTAACAAAAATCGCTGGTCGGTGCGAACTCAGTGGACTATCTGGTTGTATCTCCAAACTAATCTGGTTGTATCTCCAAACTAATCTGGTTGTATCTCCAAACTAATCTGGTTGTATCAACCAGACTATCTGGTGGTATCTCCAAACTAAACAGTATAACATGCAGGTACATTCATTTAAAATTAAATTCAGTGCTTATTTCACATGATTTCTCACTGTGTAAAGCTCAATATCTGACCAATTTCTGGTTAACACGTTTGGTCTGCCGTGAGCATTTTTCGTTGCATCGCGTTGCATCTCCCCTTTTCCTAATCGGCCACAATTCAGATAATAGTCTACTTTCCTGTTTTTGCCACCAAAGTGGATAACCTCACATTTATCCACATTATACTGCATCTCCCATGCATTTGCCCACTCACCCAGCCTATCCAAGTCACCTTGCAGCCTCCTAGTTTAGAGGGGTTTAAACGGTTTAGAGATGTTTAGAGGGCTTCAGATGGGTTCAGGTGTGTTTACAATTGTTTAGAGGGGAATAGAGGGAAATAGGGGGGCTAGAGGAGTTTTAGAGGTGTTCAGAGGGTCCCAGAGGGGTTTAGAGACGTTATAAGCCCCCCGTGAGAAATTGTATTTCTCTGAAATTGAAGATAGACATAAAGCTGGAGTAACTCTGCAGGACAGGCAGCGCAGCGACTTTAGAGAGAAGACCCTTCTTCAGACTAAACTGAACTCTCGTCGGTGAGATTAGTTGTGATTGTCTGAAGAAAGGTCTCGACCAGAAACGCAACCCTCTCCCCAGAGCCCTTGCGCGTCCCGTTGAGCCACCTTCAACTTCAGAGCCAAACAAAAAACACAGAGTGCTGGAGAAACCCAGCGGGCCAGGCGACTGCCTCACCCGCTGGGTTTCTCCAGCATTTTTGTCTACCGCAAAACGTCAATGATTCCGGGAATGCCGAGGCGACATTGTGAGAGAGCTAGAGAGAGACGAGATGGGGAGCGGGAGAGGGAGAGAGGGAGGGAGAGAGCAAAACACAAAGAGACACAACGTGGGTCGGTAGGTGAATGACTAACCTGCACACCAGGAAGAAGCCCCTTCTCGCGCTCCGGGGCCCTCACTCATGATGGTGAGTTTAAAGAAATTCTCAACGTGTCATCGATCTACATTACATCTACATGTAATTGTGTTTTAAACAAGTATTAATGACGCCGCGTGAATTTTATTCAAAGGAACACGACGTTATTAATACTTGTTCAAAACACAATAACATTTACTGAGGAAGGCGGATGGATGCATTGATGACATGATTGTATAACAACGAGTTAAGTACTTGCTGATAAGAAGTGCTAACAGTACTAGTTAACACATCGTTTGTGCCTGATGGCCGTGCAGTGGTTGTTATACACAAAGATCCTATAGTGGAGCTCTGCTAGAAGATCTTTGGTTATACATGTTTGTTTAAAAAAAAAATCCGGATGGCGAATTAAAAAAAACTTTAGTTAACAAAGAGAATTCGTATTTCCATACGAAGTACGGAACATTAGTGCGGGGCCCCCCTAGGCGCGGGGCCCAATTGGGAGCAATCGGTCAAATCGGCTTAAAACCGGCCCTGACTCTGACAGTCGCTGTTCCAGTCCCCGGTTTTTCATGCGACTGACGGCAACTTGACAGCCGCTGGCAGTCCGCTGAAAAATCGCCTAAGTGGGACAGGCCCATTAGACTTTCTATATTCCGTTACATTTTCTTTCTGGTCAAGTCTGAACATGGATTTTAGTTTGAAAAAGTGATTCACGCCTTGTGCAACAGAGAAACAATGATGCCTAGTCAACTAAACCCTTTGTAAATTTACTTTTTGCTAAGTGGTTGGTAGCTGTACGCATTTATTTACAGCACTTCCTAAAATTCACAGTTCCTTGTTACATGTGGCTTTGTGGTGATTTGCACCTTATTTGACTCAGCGTGTTCACTGGTAACTTTAGAAAAAAAAGGTGTTGTGGAGGCAGTGAGAAGTGAGGGTGAGGGTTGCATGGAAAAAGTGAAGTCTGCATCTTTTGGCACAGAACGGAATACCCCTGGCCGACATAGATGATGGATTTACACTTGTGTTTTATGAATCCTTGCTCATTTCAAGACACTGGCACCAAAACGTGTATTGGATAAACAGAGACAGAGAGAAAACAAACAAATACAAATTTGTCTTGTATTAACTTTTGTTAATCATGGGATAAGCATTCCTTTTGTTTTCTTCCAGTGTCAATACTTGAATTGTACAAGAGAACACAATGAAGAGCTTTAACCCACAATAGGGTGACACGGTGGCACAGCGGTAGAGTTGCTGCCTCACAGCTCCAGAGCCCCGGGTTCGATCCTGACTACGATTGCTGTCTGTACGGAGTTTGTACGTTCTCCCCGTGACCTGCGTGGGTTTTCTCCGGGATCTTTGGTTTCCTCCCACACTCCAAAGACGTGCAGGTTTTTAGGTTAATTGGCTTGGTATAAATGTAAATTCTCCCAATTGTGTGTAGGATAATGTTAGTGTGCGGGGATCGCTGGTCGGTGTGGACTCGGTGGGCTGAAGGGCCTGTTTCCGCGCTGTATCTCTAAACTAAACTAAACTAAACACTTCTGTAGGTCTGAAGTCCATTTGTTAGTGCTTTTGTAAAAGTTCACATGTACTGTACATTCAAATCTATCCCAGCTGTGAGTTTCTTATGGGCCAAGTTTAGTGTTGAAATGAAGGGAAGGCCAAAAGTACCTGTTGGTACTGAATGGCAAAACAGGCAATAAACTTCCTTTCTGCACTGGAGACGTGGACTTGGTGGGCCGAAGGGCCTGTTTCTGCATTGTATCACTAAAATAAACTAAAACTAAAGCCCCTGTCCCACTTTCACAACCTAATTGGCGACCTCTGCCGAGTTTGCCCTTGACTCATACTCGCAGCATGGTCGTCACGAGGATGTAGGAGGTCTTCGTAACTCTTCCTCATGCTCGTGAGTGGTCTCCGCGTACTCGTGGCCTCAAGTAGGTTGCGGCGTTTTTTCCAGCCTGATAAATAATGTCCACGAGTAAAAAAAAGGTCGTCATGGAAAAAATTGATACTTTTTACTCGTAGGTCGGTCGTAGTACGTCGTGATGGTAGTCGTAGATAGTCATGATGGTAGTCGTGGGTAGTCGGAGGTCGGTAACTGGCCCGAGAGAAAAAAATGCAAACATGACATTATTTTATCATGTGATCATTTTCCACTGGAAGCTAGTCGTAGTTGGTCTTAGGTGTGGAAGACTGAGGTCGAGGGGGGTCGTAAGAGGTCGTAGACATAGTCGTAGGAGGTCTTTTACTTCGGCGAGTCAACACGACCGTGACATTTTTTTCAACTCGTCTAGAAACTTCTAAACTCGTGGATCAGGTCGTCCAAGTGGGACGACTCCCGAATGCAAGTACTTCAGAGGCACGTAACACAAGTCAAAAACCAGGTTCAGGTTCAAAAAACAGTTTTAATTATTCACTGGAACACAAAACTCAAACCTGATATAAACAACCCAGTCAGGGATATGGATAAACCGACAAACAATTTAACAATGCTCCAGCCAGCCACACCATGGGCCGTCGAACCGGAGATTCCAAAACCTGCCCAAAGAGATACAACCCTGAAACCAAAATACACGAAAACTCTAAGGTCAGCCCTTATCCGTCCCAATACAATATCTGATAACAAGGAATGGTGAAAATACACAAAGTTCTATGCCATGTGGTCAGGCTGCCTCGGCCCCCACCAACGGACTGCTCATCAGTCAGAGTCCACGACGAAGAGAGAGAATTCTGGGAAGCTTATTCTCTCTTTCCACTAAAATCACATGGCAAATATTCAAATGAAAAATGATTTGAATGGGTGAAGAGTTTGCACACAAGGGCATTACTCCTCATCTCGGTTCTACTGGGAATAACAATATCACTTCATGCTGCCTTGCCAGAAGCTCACTCCAATGGAGGCATTACATACCATGGTGTAGGCACATTACCAAAGGTTGTTCAATCAAAATGAGAAAATACATGAATTAGAAAAATAGAATAAATTCCACAATGATTTAAAGTATTATTAAATCATCATTACAGCAGCCAAGACCAATCTTGTCATAGTATTAATTTACTATCCTTGGATACATTTACCTGCTACCTTTAGTTAGAAGTCCCCGTATGTCATCAGCTTCTGCCAGACAATGATGAGCAAGGGGCAAGGGTCGAGAGGTCATGCCACCCGCATGGCTCATTGCTTCAACACATTATCAACTAGACGACCTGTACATTTGAGGTTTGGCACCTTTTGTTACACCCGGTGAGAACGGCCAGGGACATCGGGCCTCCGTAGAGGCAATTGCGGTGGCCTCAATAGGCCTGACTTTGGGGTGAACATGGGGTGGGGACTGGACATTGTGCCTTCCTCCACAGTGCTACCCACTGTGGGGGGATGATTTTTTTGTCTATTTGTAGTCCTGTAGGTCTGTGTCCAAGATGGCTGCCGTGAAGAGAGAGTGGACGCTGGCGCGCTTTGGCTGCCGCTGCTCCCTCTTCACACTGTGTTTTTGATTTTCTGTTTTTGGATTGAATTCTGTTTTTAATTTGTGTCTCTGTGATGTCTTTATTACTTGTTATATTCCGATTATATGTTTTTATTCCGATTACTATGTAAGGTGTCCTTGAGATGTCTGAAAGGCGCCCATTAAATAAAATTTATTATTATTATTATTATTATTATTTCCTTTTCAACTGATAAGCAGCTATTTATCGAGTGTAACATTCCAGGGAAGGGCACTAGCTGTATCTTCCCCTGTAACTCAGGAATAAAGGAGACAATATATTTTAAGAAGGTGTATGAAGGAACGGCAGATGCTGGTTTAAACCGAAGATAGGCACAAATTGTTGGAGTAACTCAGCAGGACAGGCAGCACGTTGCTGGAACATTGTCAGGTAACAGAGTACCTTCTGCAGGGGCACAAATGGAATCCTTCTAGTTTCCAAACTTTCGATTCTAAAGGGCCCGTCCCATTTGGGCGTCATTTGCGCGACATTATTTACGCATCACGACGCATGACCCGTGCGTCGTGACATGCATGGCGTGCATTACGCGTGCATGGTGCGTGGTGAGATGTGGTGACGTCGGCAGTGACCCGCGGTCACGCGCGGCGCCCCAGGATTTTGGGATGATGCCCAAGTGGGACAGGCCCTTAACAGTTTGAATTTCGGGTCTTCCCAACTTCCCAACTGGAATTTCAATGACATCAATTACATCCAAACACCTTTAGCTGCCACTGCAGGTTGCTGATCCCTGGGAAATGTACTTCCAGACTGGGCAACAGAAAATAAGAATAGAACATAGAACATAGGAGTAGACCATTCAGCCCTCCGAGCCAGCACCGCCATTCAATATGATCATGGCTGATCATCTAAAATCAATACTCCGTTCCTGCTTTTTCCCCATGTCCCTTGATTCCATTAGCCCTAAGAGCTTAATCTAACTATCTCTTGAAACCATCCAATGAATTGGCCTCCACTGCCTTCTGTGGCAGAGAATTCCACAGATTCTCAACTCTCTGGGTGAAAAGGTTTTTCCTCATCTCAGTTCTAAATGACCTACCCCTTATTCTTATAATAGCAGGAACCGAGCCATTGTTGTTTAGTTTTTAATCATTTTGCAACATCAGATCCCCTGGTTGTGTGAATATTCATCCAGTCCAGTGCCATTTACCCTCTTCCCAATTGGCAATGTTATTGGAATGTGTATCAGAGTTGCTTGCTCCGACAAATTATGAATAGTGAAAGGCTTGGATAGAGTGGATGTGGAGTGGATGTTTCCACTAGTGGGAGAGTCTAGGACCAAAGGTCATAGGCTCAGAATTAAAGGATATTCCTTTTGGAAGGAGATGAGGAGGAATTTCTTCAATCAGAGGGTGGTGAATCTGTGGAATTCTGTGCCACAGAAGGCCGTCAATGGATATTTTTAAGGCAGAGATTGATAAATTCGATGAGTACGGGTGTCAGGAGTTATGGGGAAAAGGCAGGAGAATGGGTTTGAGAGGGAGAGATAGATCAGCCATAATTATCTGTGAAATTCTCAGCCTCAGAGGGCGGTAGAGGCAGGTTCTCTGGATGTTTTCAAGAGAGAGCTAGATCGGGCTCTAAAAATAGCGGAGTCAGGGGGTATGGGGAGGAGGCAGGAACAGGGTACTGATTGGGGATGATCAGCCATGATCACATTGAATGGCGGTGCTGGCTCGAAGGGCCGAATGGCCTACTCCTGCACCTATTGTCTATTGTCTATTAATTGAATGGTGGAGTAGATTTGATACAGAATCTCTCAGAATGGTGGAGTAGAATTCTGCTTCTATAACTTATGACCTTCATGTAGCTTTCCGTTGCAACCATTGGAAAGATCCTATACACGGGTGTGGTGCCCTTTTTTTTTTTAACACAAATCCAATATTAGTCAGAGGCTGGAGCAGAGACCATTGATGGGCAGACCTACCAGTGGCCTAAATTCTAACATTTAATCCTCAGTTTCCATGTGTACTAGGGGTGTTTCTCTAACTTCCATCAAGAGGTATTACACCCAATTCACTCGGCTCCTCAAATAGCCTTGTTCCCTGAAATTCTGCATGAAAAACATTCCCACCACAGTCAACCAGCGTGGGGTAAACTCACGAGAAGTGAATATGTTTGTACAAGTGAGGTAAACATTCATCAGTAGTTTGGACAGTATTATCTGACTTCTGTGCTTAGTTTGGGACATTCTTAGTCACTGCTGGAATCTGTTATTTTACATAATATGACATTGTGTGTGTGAAATGTGAAACTAAATTCTTTCACCATTCCTGTGAAAGTTCTTAGGTTTCGCAGTGTTACAGAGCGCCAGAGCTTTCACAGAAACCTCTGCAGGTGTGTGGCAGAGAGCTTACTGACCAGTTGGATCATGGCCTGGTTTGGAAACTTAAACACCCACTCACGAAGGAGGCTACAGAAAGGCGGGACCTCCTTACCATCAGAGGGATCGGCAGGAGGCACCGGCTCACGCCTGCAGCTAATATCGCCAAAGACCCACACCACGCAGGCCGCGCTCATCTCCTTGCCACCATCGAGAGGGTACAGGAGTCTGAGAACCGTCACCTCCAGCTTCAAGAACCGCTTTTTCCCAGTAACCGTCCGCACAACACTAACCACAAACCGACCTCAGCAAGTTTGATGTGGACTTTGAAGACAGACACAAAATGCTGGAGTAAATCTGTGGGACAGGCAGCATCTCAGGAGAGAAGGAATGGGTGACGTTTGGGGTCGAGACAGTGAGTCAGGAGAGAGGGAGGCACAGGGATATGGAAGGATGTGGTATAAGGGTAAGGCTGTGGACTTTGTTTTTCTTTCTCTATATACTTTGGTTTTTTCACATTTATGTTCTGGTTACTGAGTATTGCCAGTTATTAATTGATTGCATCATTAATTATTATAAATATAGTTTTGTTGTCATCGTGGCTATCCCTCGAGGTCGAGGATGATGGTCTACATTCTGTTGTTTTTATGGCCTCTCAGGTGGCTTATGAGTCCAATCCTGGCTTTGAAAGTTCTTCGGCTTTGGTTGTTGCTGCCTCTCTCTCTGTTTTCTTCTCTTTGCTCTTAATTCTGCGCATCTCTTGGGTTCGACGGACGCTGTTCCTTTTTAGATGATGGTTCGCCAGAGTTTCCTGTCCTTGGCATTGGTCTCCCAGTTGTTGATGTCGATTTCACATTTCTTCATGCTGGCTTTTAAGGCGTCTTTGAATCTCTTCTTTTGTCCGCGTCTTTTACGTTTGCCTTCTTTAAGCTGGGAGTAGAAGGTTTGCTTTGGTAGATGATGTACTAATGAACCTACAGCACCACAGACCCGGTTTCGATCCCGACTACGGGTGCTCGACTACGATCCCGACTACGTGGTACGGAGTTTGTATGTTCTCCCCGTGACCTGCATGGGTTTTCTCCGAGATCTCCGGCTTCCTTCTACACTCCAAAGACGTACAGGTTTGTAGGTTAATTGGCTTGGTGTAAATGTAAAATTGTCCCTAGTGTGTTTTAATGTGCGGGGATCGCTGGTCGGTGCGACTCGTTGAGCCGAAGGGCCCGTTTCTGTGCTGTATCTCGAGACTAAACTAGCCTCTTCACTTGGTCTGAAATTCATTCGCAAGTGCTTTTGTAAAGTTCACATGGGCATTCAAATCTCTCCCAGCTGTGATTGTCTTATGGGCCAAGTTTAGTGTTGAAATAAAGGGCTGGTTGGTAGTGAATCGCAAAACTGACAATAAACTTCCTTTCTGCACTTGAGTAGCTAAATATACAAAACTGGAGACTTTGCTTGAGACACATTGTTACTCTATAACTTAGTTATCTTTCTGATAGATGGCATTCAAATACATGGAACAATGGCAAACTGTAATACTTATGTGATCGATACCCGCGTTTGTACATTAGAAGGTTTGCAAATTTACAACCAAAACTTCCATTTATTGAACACCATTAACATAGGTCGTGGAGTGTTGTAGAGCAGAGGGATCTAGGCGTACAGGTGCATGGTTCCTTGAAGGTTGAGTCACAGGTAGATAAGGTGGTCATAAAGGCTTTTGGCACTTTGGCCTGCATCAGTCAGAGTAATAATAATAATAATAAATTTTATTTAATGGGCGCCTTTCATACATCTCAAGGACACCTTACATAGTAATCGGAATAAAAACATATAATCGGAATAAAACAAGTAATTAAAGACATCACAGTGACACAAATTAAAAACAGAATTCAATCCAAAAACAGAAAATCAAAAACACAGTGTGAAAAGAGAGCAGCGGCAAGCCAAATCGTGCCAGCGTCCACTCTCTCTTCACGGCAGCCATCTTGGACACAGACCTACAGGACTACAATTAGACAAAAAAATCATCCCCCCACAGTGGATAGCACTGTGGAGGAAGGCACAATGTCCAGTCCCCACCCCATGATCACCCCAAAGTCAGGCCTATTGAGGCCACCGCAATTGCCTGTACGGAGGCCCGATGTCCCTGGCCGTTCTCACCGGGTGGTCTTGCCCCGGCGTCGGGAGAGTCCTTTCGGCGGCTGGGCCACTTGGAACGGCCGCTTCTTGGTTGGAGCCCGCGGCTGCCGAAGCCGACAAGGCCGCGCCGGTTTGGCGCTCCCAGGCTCCAGATGAAAAAGTCGGCGCCCGCTCTCCGCACTGCCGCCTTGCCGCCTCTACGCACGCCGTCTCTCCGCACGCCGCCTCTCCGCTCCGCAAACCCGCAGCCCGGAGATGTTGCTCACGGCGGTCCAGCTCGCCAGAGCTCCAGCGCGGCGACCCAGGCAAGGCATCGCCCGCTCCAGCGCTCCAATGCTGTGCCGCCACCCAGGCCGAGGTGCTGGGTGGTTCCCGCCAAGAAACGGCGCTCCAAGCCCGCTGGTAGGCCACGAGGACGGGTCGACGGGCAGCCCGGAAAAAAGGCTGCCACACCGACCAGGTAGGGACCTATAAATAAAGTAACACCTACCCCCCCACATTAAAAGACCATATCCCCTACAAACAAAAAAACAGGTCTCACTAAAAACTATTTTAAAAAAACGAATTTAAGACGGACGGCTGCTGAGTACTGAGTATAGAAGTTGGGAGGTCATGTTGCAGTTGTATAAGACGTTAGTGAGGCCGCATTTAGAATATTGTGTTCACTCTGGGCACCATGTTATAGGAAAGATGTTGTCAAGCTGGAAAGAGTTCAGAGGAGATGTTGCCAGGACTAGAGGGTGTGAGCTATAGGGAGAGGTTGAGTAGGCTGGGTCTCTATTCCTTGGAGTGTAGGAGGATGAGGGGTAATCTTACAGAGGTGTACAAAAGCATGAGAGGAATAGATCAGGTAGATGCACAGAGTCTCTTGCCCAGAGTAGAGGAATCGAGGATCAGAGGACATAGGTTTAAGGTGAAGGGGAAAAGGCTTATTGGGAATCTGAGGAGTAACTTTTTCACACAAAGGGTGGTGGGTGTATGGTACGAGCTGGTAGGGGAGTTTGTTGAGGCCGGGACTATCCCAACGTTTAAGAAACAGTTAGACAGGTACATGGATAGGACAGGTTTAGAGGGATATGGACCAAACACAGGGAGGTGGGACTAGTGTAGCTGGGGCATGTTGGTCGGTGTGGGCAAGTTTCCACGCTGTATCACTCCATGACTCTACAGCAATAGAGCCGAGGGCTCTTCACAAAGGGATTATCAAATTTATGAAAATGATGGCATATCGAAGATATTAGGTTATATTAAATATCTGGCAGGTTGCATAGAGTATCTTAAAAGAAGACAGGTGGTGAGGCTCAGAGTGGGAACTGTAAAGCATTGGGCCATGGCAGCTGGAGGCAAATGGTGGAGCTATTGCACTTTAAGATGAGCCATCAACAACTCTCGACAACTTCTGCAGTCACACCATGGAAAGCATTTTATTAGGATGCATCACAGCTTGGTTTGGGAACGGCTCCATCCAAGACTGCAAGAAATTGCAGAGAATTGTCGAAGCAGCCCAGACCATCACACAATCCAACCTCCCTTCTATTGACTTCACATATACCTGACGCTGCCTCGGCAAGGCCAGCAGCATAATCATGGACGAGTCGCACCGTGGCCACTCCCTGTGACAATATCCATGTAATTTATGCATATGAGCTGTGCTCATTCTCGCACATGCTCAGTAAATCAGTCAGTGACCTTTGACTATGAAATAAATCATTCCTGTTTTTGATTCCAACACGAGTGTGTGTGCAGCCATCTTTCTCGGTCTATTATGTGCTACTTTACTTATTTTACAAGTAGACAGATATCAAAACATGGTGGCAGTGGTGAAAGTGAACATTTGTGAATCAAATAGACACTATGATGATTAGCAAAAATGCTTTGAAAAGCTTTCACGAATCAATGTTTTCAACGCTCAGCGACCGGACTAGCTGCATGCATGAGTGAATGCAGGTCAGTGAACACACAAAGATAAGACACTGCATGTAAATCAGTGCTGTGGGAGTCAACGTTTAAAACGACGTGCTGTGAGAGACTGCTTAAAGATAAAATAAGCTAATAAGAGGGGATACGCTGATATTTCCAACTACATCTAACCTCCTCAAACCACGTGGTGCTGAGATACTCATAGAAGAGAGGAAAAAGATGAAGGATTTGCAAGGAAAACGGTATAACAATCTACAACCAACATGCCAAGGATCTGCCAATCCTGGAAGAAGGTGATGTTGTAAGCCTCAAACCCTATAAACTAGGAGACACCAGATGGCAGAGAGCAACAGTTCATAGACGACTGGATGAGAGATCATACGAAGTCGAGACAGTCAGGACTTCTAATCCGACGTAACCGAGTGGATCTGAAGAAGAGCGGAGAACTACCTCCACACACAACTCCTGAGAAACCACCAGACGTGGAGAAGACTGGGACACCTTTGCAACCTCAGCTGACATGGAAAAGACCAACACAACATGTATCACCGGAACAAGATGCAACTCGTGAAACTTTTAACCTAGAGAAATCTAAACAAAAACCAAGTGACACAAGAGAGGAAACTAGAAGTGATGCACAGAATGTGCCTACTGAAAAGAAAGACACTTCCGAAAGAAACACCATCACAAAGACTAGGGCAGGAACAGCTGTCAGACCGCCGGAAAGGTGCAGCGAGTATTGCACAAAGTAATGTGTTTTGCTGTGATGTACCTACCTGCTTATGAGAAGAAAGCATATGAATATTAGTTTATGTTATTGAAATGTCACAAGTGTGACTAAGATTGAAATTGTGAAATAAGACGAACAGTTGTTTTATTCTGTTAACATAGAAACATAGAAAATAGGTGCAGGAGGAGGCCATTCGGCCCTTCGAGCCAGCACCGCTATTCATTGTGTTCTTGGCTGATCGTCCCCTATCAATAACCCGTGCCTGCCTTCTCCCCATATCCCTTGACTCCACTAGCCCCGAGAGCTCTATCTAACTCTCTCTTAAATCCATCCAGTGACTTGCCCTCCACTGCCCTCTGTGGCAGAGAATTCCATAAATTCACAACTCTCTGGGTGAAAACGTTTTTTCTCACCACAGTCTTAAATGACCTCCCCTTTATTCTAAGACTGTGGCCCCTGGTTCTGGACTCGCCCAACATTGGAAACATTCTTCCTGCATCTAGCTTGACCAGTCCTTTTATAATTTTATATGTTTCTATAAGATCCCAACTCATCCTTCTAAACTCCAGTGAATACAAGCCTAGTCTTTTCAATCTTTCCTCATATGACAGTCCCGCCATCCCAGGGATCAATCTCGTGAACCTACGCTGCACTGCCTCAATCACAAGGATGTCCTTCCTCAAATTAGGAGACCAAAACTGTACACAATACTCCAGATGTGGTCTCACCAGAGCCCTATACAACTGCAGAAGAACCTCTTTACTCCTATACTGAAATCCTCTTGTTATGAAGGCCAACATTCCATTAGCTTTCTTCACTGCCTGCTGTACCTGCACGCCAACTTTCAGTGACCGGTGTACAAGGACACCCAGGTCTCGCTGCATCTCCCCCTTACCTAAACTAACCCCATTGAGATAATAATCTGCCCCCTTGTTTTTGCCACCAAAGTGGATAACCTCACATTTATCTATATTTTACTTCGGAGTCACGTGAGTGACTACGTGAAGAAGGGCCGTCCGTCTGCGTGCGCGTCATTACATCTGAACGCAACGCGCACAACGGACTGGCAGAGGCACTGCGTCCTCCCAGCCGTTGGGATTTAAAAAGCGGCAGGTAAGAGTTGTTGAAATACTTATCTGCGTTCTTTTTCGGTAGTGAAATTATTGTATTTTCAGGCCCAAGATGTCGAAGGTGAAGAGACGGTCCGTGGGGAAGTCGGCTACCGAAGACCGCGGTATTCCGGGTAGCGGGCGACGGTCTCTCTCTCCGACATTGCCGCTGGCAGCAGAACCGGCAGCAGCAGACTTGGTGCGGGAGGACAGCACCGTGGTGGTCCCGGTGGGACGTAAAGCCACTCACAAGTCTGTCAGACCCGTTGACCTGGTTGAGTGCAGGGAAGAGGGATACCATCACTCAACGGAGAGCGTCCGAGGACGACTCTCCCACATGGAGCAACTTGTGGAGAAGTTGCTCCAACAATGATCTGCTCCGTAGGAGGGAGCAGTATCAGCACGGGTCTCCACAGCAGACCGTGCCAGGAGCCTCGCACATGGGGCAGTACAATGTCTTCCCCATTGGAGGGGGAAGTACATATGGAAGAAATTACTCTGAATCAGAGTATGGAAGTACAGGGGGGGAACATCCCCAGGGACGTGCAGAAGAAGTACCTCTGCAATCATCCAGGTTTGCCATTACAACGCCACTGGGTGCTCCCCTGGATGAAGATCTGGCTAGTAATATCAATTATCTAGCATCTCATCAATTAAAAGACCTGGCCATAGAAGAAACCATGAACAGGTACCCCCACCAGCTAACTGTGCTTCCCTGAAGGTCCAAGCAGTAAACCATGCCATCTGGGGACAGATTGGACCTATCATCCGAAATCAGGAATTGAAATTACAGAAGGTATTAAACCTACTGGGATCTGGGATTACATCATTTGCAGGAGGAGTGGAAGGAGGACTCCTCACTTACAGAGAACAGGACACAATGGCACTATTGTGTAATGCCCATTTCGAGATTAATTGTATTCGCAAGAATGCAATAAAACCATCGATTAACTCGAAATTCGCTGTCCTGTGTAAAGCCAGCAATGTCCAGCCCACAAACTACCTGTTCGGGGAAGACCTGCCAAGACAGGTACGGGATCTGGATGACGAGGCAAGAATGATCCACCTAATTACCAGAGGTCAGGTTACTCAAAAGGGTTCATCGCCAAGGATGCATCCTTACAGCTCTAGACGATTCACGCCTAGAGGGCCAGGCACTGGAGGAAGACCCACACCGGAGTCAAGGTCTTTTTAGGGGCAAGCCCCAGCCGACCCACAGCGAGGATGAGGAGAGAGCAACCACCAGCTCAACCTCCCAAACCTTGTGAACGAAAACCAGCGCCATACCGCCAGTAACGTCAGAGGTAAGTCAAACCAGTTCCTTAGGGAACACTTCAGACAGGCCTCACATACTGGTGGGAGGAAGGTTAAAATATTTGTTGACAGAATGGTGTTGGGTCACGACGGATCCGTTTATACTGCACAGGATACAAGGGTTCAAAATTGAGTTCATTTTGAATTCATCACCACCCACACTACATTCAAATTATCGCACATATGTTTTCTCTCAACAAGAAACTGTGGATATACAGAAGGAGATTGGAACTTTATCTGACAAAGATGTCATTGAGAGGTCACATAGAATCATAGAATCATAGAAAGTAGGTGCGAGAGTAGACCACCAGGTCCGTCGAGCCCGCACCGCCATTCGCTCATGGCTGAACACTAAACAGACACACTTACCCACAAACAGTAGACACAAGACACAGAACACAAGACACTACCCTCCCCTTTAAAATCTATCACCCCTCTCCACCCCAAGAACCGCGTGATCTCCTGGGGGAGGCAAAAAAACGGATAAAAACCCAGGTCCAATTCGGGAAAAAAATCCGGGAAATTCCTCTCCGACCCCAATCCAGGCGATCGACACTTGTCCAGGAGATCACTCAGGTCTTACTATACTAACCATACCTAGGTCCATATCCCTGCCCTCTCCCCGTAGCCCCTTATCCCCTTGGCAGCTAAAAAACCATCTATTTTAGACTTAAATATATTTAACGTTTCTGCTTCCACTGCTCCCTGGGGCAGTGAATTCCACAAACTAACCACCCTCTGGGTGAAGAAGTTCTTCCTCATCTCAGTTTTAAAAGAGCCCCCCCTCACTCTGCAACTATGTCCCCTAGTTCTAGCCTCCCCGATCATTGGGAACATCCTCGGTGCATCCACCCGATCAAGGCCCCTCACGATCTTATATGTTTCAATGAGATCGCCTCTCATTCTTCTAATCTCCAAAGAGTAGAGTCCCAGCTTACTTAACCTTTCCTCATATGTCAATCCCCTCATTGCAGGAATTAATCTTGTAAACCTTCGCTGCACTGCCTCCAGGGCTAGTACATCCTTTCTTAAGTATGGACCCCAGAACTGTACACAGTATTCCAAATGTGGTCTCACTAATACCGTGTACAGCTGCAGCAAGACCTCCATGTTTTTATACTCAATCCCCCTAGCAATAAAGGCCAAAACTCCATTGGCCTTCCTGATTGCTTGCTGCACCTGCATACTGACTTTTAGTGATTCATGTACTAATACCCCTAGATCCCTTTGCGTTGCATTACAACGCAGCTCCTCCTCATTTAGAAAATAACTTGCCCTATCATTTTTTTCCCCAAAGTGAATGACTTCACATTTATTAGTATTAAATTTCATCTGCCAAGTTGTTGCCCACTCACCTAGCTTATCTATATCCTTTTGCAGACTCTTCCTATCCTCCTCATCCCCTACTTTCCCTCCCATTTTTGTATCGTCCGCAAATTTTGATATATTACACTTGGTTCCCTCCTCCAAATCATTTATATAAATTGTGAACAACTGGTCATGTACAGAACCTCACCAATTCATATCCAATATTTTCTCAAAAGAGAAAAAAGATGGAGGGTTCGCATCATTCTGGATCTTACGGACTCAATACATATGTGCAATATAAACATTTCAAAATGTACAATTTTGGAACAGCTACTCAGTTGGTTTCCAAAAATGGTTACATGGCATGCATCGACCTCAAAGATGCATACTATTCGGTGTCTATTCACAAAGAGTACAGGAGATATTTGAAGTTTAACTGGATGGGTCAATGATGGCAATACAAGGCACTGCCAAATGGGCTGACATCAGCCCCCAGACTATTTATTAAACCACTGAAACCAATTCTGGGTCTACTAAGGTCTCAGATCCACATAGTCATGGCATATTTGGATGACATTTTTATTTTTGGAGTCACCAAAGAATTGGCAGAAGCATCAGTCAAAGCAACCAAAACCCTGTTTGAAAGACTTGGTTTCCTCATCCTTCCAGTTAAATCAAAATTGACACCTACCAGAGTAATTGATTACCTAGGATTTACAATCAACACAGTAAAAATGTTGGTGACTTTGCCTAGGGGCAAACAACAAGATTTGACTAAAGCCTGCAATGACCTGATAGTCAAATACAAGCCATCTATCAGGCAAACAGCGAGTGTAATTGGCAAATTAGTAGCTGCATTTCCAGCAGTACGTTACGGGCCTTTGCATTACCATAATTTACAATGAGCAAAGGAATGAGCACTCAGATCCCATGCATGCCAATTTGACAAACCTATGCGATTGCCAGCAGAGGCCATTGTTGAATTACAATGGTAGATGACGAACTTGAGTCATAGCTCAAGGGAAATCTTGCTTGAAAGCACTTCGGTGGTTCTTCAAACCAATGCAAGCGATTTAGGATGGGGAGCTACTGACACAGTCAAGAGCTGTGGGGGCAGATGGAATGAGCAGGAGTCTGTGATTCTCCAACAACATGGAATCAATTACCTGGGCTCAAGGCTTTCTGTAGCAACATGCAACATGTGCATGTTCAGATTCAGATAGATAACACTACAGCGGTGGCATATATCAATTACATGGGTGGTGTAAAATCTGTATCTTGCGACAGATTGTCAAACCTCATTTGGCACTGGTGTATCAAGAGGGATATTTGGGTCATGGCGGTCTATCTACCAGGTAGATATAACACGGTGGCAGATGCCAGGTCATGAATATTTAATGACAACGCAGAATGGATGTTGAATCGTGCAGTATTTAACGAAGTAACTACACGATTTGGCATTCCAGATATTGATCTGTTTGCATCTAGATTAAACCATCAGTTACCCAGATATGTGTCCTGGGAGCCGGATCCAGGAGCAGAGGCAGTGGATGCTTTCTCCCTCAATTGGGGAGGAATGTTTATGTATGCTTTTCCTCCATTTTGTCTCATCAGCCGATGCTTGACCAAAATCAAACAAGACAAAGCCTTAGGCATATTGGTAATGCCAGATTGGCCTACACAAGCCTGGTTCCCAAAAATTTTGGGAATTATATTCCAGCCATTAATGGCTGTACCCAAGAACAGGGACCTCCTAGTGAACCCAGTTACAGAGAGCAATCATCCACTAAAAGCACACGTGTTGGGGGTTCAGTATTGATGTGGATAGAGAACTGGCTGGCAGACAGGCCCCTTCGAGCCTGCACCACCATTCGATATGATCATGGCAGATCATCCAACTCAGTAACCCATCCCTGCCTTCTCTCCATACCCCCTGATCCCTTTAGCCACAAGGGCCACATCTAACTCCCTCTTAAATATAGCCAATGAACTGGCCTCAACTACCTTCTGTGGCAGAGAATTCCACAGATTCACCACTCTCTGTGTAAAAAATGATTTTCTCATCTCGGTCCTAAAAGACTTCCCTCTTATCCTTAAACTGTGACCTCTAGTTCTGGACTTCCCCAACATCGGGAATAATCTTCCTGCATCTAGCCTGTCCAACCCCTTAAGAATTTTGTAAATTTCTATAAGATCCCCCCTCAATCATCTAAATTCTAGCGTGTACAAGCCGAGTCTATCCAGTCTTTCTTCATATGAAACTCCTGCCATCCCAGGAATCAGTCTGGTGAACCTTCTCTATACTCCCTCTATGGCAAGAATGTCTTTCCTCAGATTAGGAGACCAAAACTGTACGCAATACTCCAGGTGTGGTCTCACCAAGACCCTGTACAACTGCAGTAGAACCTCCCTGCTCCTATACTCAAATCCTTTTGCTATGAATGCAAACATACCATTTGCTTTCTTCACTGCCTGCTGCACCTGCATTCCTACTTTCAATGACTGGTGTACCATGACACCCAGGTCTCGTTGCATCTCCCCTTTTCCTAATCGGCCACCATTCAGATAATAGTCTACTTTCCTGTTTTTGCCACCAAAGTGGATAACCTCACATTTATCCACATTATACTGCATCTGCCATGCATTTGCCCACTCATCCAACCTATCCAAGTCACCTTGCAGCCTCCTAGCATCCTCCTCACAGCTAACACTGCCCCCCAGCTTCGAGTCATCCGCAAACTTGGAGATGTTGCATTCAATTCCCTCATCCAGATCATTAATATATATTGTAAATTGCTAGGGCCCCAACACCGAGCCTTGCGGTACCCCACTAGTCACTGCCTGCCATTCTGAAAAGGACCCGTTCACTCCTACTCTTTGCTTCCGGTCTGCCAACCAATTTTCCATCCACGTCAACACCCTACCCCCAATACCATGTGCTCTAATTTTAGTCACCAGTCTCCTGTGCGGGACCTTATCAAAGGCTTTCTGAAAGTCTAGAAACACTACATCCACTGGCACCCCTTCATCCATTTTACTTGTCACATCCTCACAAAATTCCAGAAGATTAGTCAAGCATGATTTCCCTTTCATAAATCCATGTTGACTTGGACTAATCATTTTACTGCTATCCAAATGCCCCATTATTACCTCTTTAATAATTGACTCCAGCATCTTTCCCACCACCGAAGTCAGGCTAACTGATCTGTAATTCCCCGTTTTCTCTCTCGCTCCTTTCTTGAAAAGTGGGATAACATTAGCTATCCTCCAATCCACAGGAAATTGATCCTGAATCCATTGAACATTGGAAAATGATCACCAATGCGCCAACTATTTCTAGAGCCACCTCACTGAGGACCCTGGGATGCAGACCATCAGGCCCAGGGGATTTATCATCCTTCAGTCCCATTAGCCTACCCAATACTATTTCTCGCCTAATGAAAATTTCTTTCAGTTCCTCTACCCCCTTAGATCCTCCGTCCTCCAGTACATCTGGGAGATTGTTTGTGTCTTCCTTAGTGAAGACAGATCCGAAGTACCTATTCAACTCTTCTGCCATTTCCTTGTTGCCCATAATAATTTCACCCGTGTCTGCCTTCAAGGAACCAACATCTTTGGTTCTCTTTGGGACTTTACTACTCTTTTTCCCTTAACATATCGAAAGAAGCGTTTACTGTCCTTCTGTATATTCCTGGCCAGCTTCCCTTCGTACCATCTTTTCAGCCCCTATTGCCCGTTTTGTTTCCTTCTGTTGTCCTATGAAAGTTTCCCAATCCTCTGGCTTCCGGCTACTCTTTGCTGTGTTATACATCTTTTCTTTTAACATATAACATATAACATATAACAATTACAGCACGGAAACAGGCCATCTCGGCCCTACAAGTCCGTGCCGAACAATTATTTTCCCTTAGTCCCACCTGCCTGCACTCATAGCATAACCCTCCATTCCCTTCACATCCATATGCCTATCCAATTTATTTTTAAATGATACCAACGAACCTGCCTCCACCACTTCCACTGGAAGCTCATTCCACACTGCTACCACTCTCTGAGTAAAGAAGTTCCCCCTCATGTTACCCCTAAACTTCTGTCCCTTAATTCTGAAGTCATGTCCTCTTGTTTGAATCTTCCCTATTCTCAAAGGGAAAAGCTTGTCCACATCAACTCTGTCTATCCCTCTCATCATTTTAAAGACCGCTATCAAGTCCCCCCTTAACCTTCTGCGCTCCAGAGAATAAAGACCTAACTTATTCAACCTTTCTCTGTAACTTAATTGTTGAAACCCAGGCAACATTCTAGTAAATCTCCTCTGTACTCTCTCTATTTAGTTGACATCCTTCCTATAATTGGGCGACCAAATTGTACACCATACTCCAGATTTGGTCTCACCAATGCCTTGTACAATTTTAACATTACATCCCAGCTTCTATACTCAATGCTCTGATTTATAAAGGCTAGCATACCAAAAGCTTTCTTTACCACCCTATCTATATGAGATTCCACCTTCAAGGAACTATGCACGGTTATTCCCAGATCCCTCTGTTCAACTGAATTCTTCAATTCCCTACCATTTACCATGTACTTCCTATTTTGATTTGTCCTGCCAAGGTGTAGCACCTCACATTTATCAGCATTAAACTCCATCTGCCATCTTTCAGCCCATTCTTCCAAATGGCCTAAATCATTTTAGTTTCATTATATCCCTAACTTCTCTTGTCAGCCACGGTTGCCTCCTACTCCCCTTCGAATCTCTCTACCTTTTTGGAATGAAATGATCCTGCGTCTTCCAGATTATGCCCGGAAATTCCTGCCATTGCTGTTCCACTGTTATTCCTGCTGGGATCCCTTTCCAGTCTACTTTGGCCAGCTCCCCTCTCATGCCTTCATAGTCCCCTTTGTTCAACTGCATCACTGCCACTTCCGATTTAACGTTCTCCTTCTCAAATTGCAGATTAAAACTAATCATATTATGATCACTACCTCCAAGTGGTTCCTTTACCTCGAGTTCTCTTATCATATCTGGTTCATTGGACAACATTAAATCCAGAATTGCCTTTTCTCTGGTCGGCTCCATTACAAGCTGCTCTAAGATTCCATCTCGAAGGCACTCTACAAACTCTCTTTCTTGGCGTGACATCCAAGATTGGTCGAAGTGCAGCCAATGAATCCATTTAAGGAATAATACATTTACTCATCATTTACCTTTTTCACATGAAGACCTCTCATCCTTATTCCTGAGACTGGCAACAATGGTATTGATAGTGTTTTAATATTCATCGGTTTAGGCCAAGTCGTGCCATTTACCTCAAGCATAGGTGGCAGTTTGTTACAGTTCATTCTATTTTCAGTATTAACGCAATTCATGACAAACGGCAGTGGGATCGATTAGTGTGATCAAATTACAATTAAAACTCAATGTATGTGCTATAACACCAGGATAAGCGCTCAACCTAGCCCAAAGTCAAAGTACTATCTAAACTGAATATACCAACTTATGCTAAGGACAATAACTAACCCCATATGCAATAAATAGCTGCCTACACTAACAAGTGTGTGCTGTGGTAGCAGGATTTGCAGATCCTTGTAGAATCTGACAGAGACCACGATGAGAAGGCTCAAACTCTGGGAAGAGAAACTAGAGAAATCTCCGAAAGACATTCACATGGCAATCGGCCCCTCCCAGTCTCAACAGACTGCGGACAGGCGTGGGGAGGAGCAGATCAAACATGAAGCTGAAGTGGGGATGTACTGAAGATGCGGCACTCTCTGTGTACAGATGGGGCCTCCAGACTATGGAACATCTCCTGAGCTGTGACACACTGCATGACACATGCATTGTAAAGGACCTTGCAGAGGGAAACCACGCAACGCTGAAATTTGCTCACTATTGGCAAACAGTTGTGTGATGACATGAAATAATAACAAGCTCATTAAAAAAACTGATCCTGTAGATGCAAGTATATCATTGGGGATATCAAGTGGGCACCTCGCTTCACTGGTGTTTCGTTAAGTTAAGGGCCTGTCCCACTGTACGAGCTAATTCAAGAGCTCCCCCGAATTAAAAAAAACCTCAAACTCGTGGCTAGCACGTAGAATGTACGTAGCGGGTACGTGGAGCTCGGAACGCCTCTTAGCGGCTCGTACCGCTAACGGCAGGTACTTGGGAAACGCGGTAAGCTCGTGAAGACTCGTGAAGATTTTTCAACATGTTGAAACATGTCCACGAGAGCCCCGAGTACCTACGAGCAGCCATTACAGTAATTCTCCGAGTTCGAATCAGGGGAAATTCGGGAGAACTCTTGAATTAGCTGTTACAGTGGGACAGGCCCTTTAGGCCCATGGCACCTTGATAAGGCCCAACAGTTGGTTTTGGCATCTCAGAACAACACCCCCCTCAATACCAGCTCTCACCACATGTGCCACCAGTATCTACTAAATATCTCCACTAAATATTTACTAAATTGAGATTAGTTTACGATTAATTCACTTTTTCATATGAAAACCTCATCTTTATTCCTGGGACTGGCAACAATGGTATTGATAATAATAATAATAATAATAAATTTTATTTAATGGGCGCCTTTCAGACATCTCAAGGTCATTGATAGTGTTTTGATATTCACTGGTTTAGACAAAATAGTGTAATTTACCCCACGGATAGTTTGCTACAGTTCATTCTATTTTCAGACCCACATTATTAAAGCAAATCAGGACAAGCGCCAGTGGAATCGATTCTTGTGAAGTTTATTGTACAGTGATAATTATTAAAACTGTTTTACAAAAGAGAAGTTTTCACTAATATGTCAGAGCCCGCATCTGTCTTCAGACCTAACATGTCCCTCACATTCCCTTCTCCTGGTTTCAGCATCAAGTGATCAGCAGGGTGATTGACACAAACAGCTGGTGTAACTCAGCAGGACAGGCAACATCTCTGGAGCCAAGGAACAGGTGGCGCTTCGGGTCTCGACCAGAAACATCACCCATCCCTTCTCTCCAGAGATGCTGCCTGTCCCGCTGAGTTACTCCAGCATTTTGTGTCTATCTTTGGTTTAACCAGCATCTGCAGTTCCTTCCAACACAATCGTGAGGGTGTGTCATACATAAGATGATGTCAGCTATGTTACATGGCCAGCAACTCAGCTAGCTTTGAATACCATATGGGCTGCCTTCTCTGTACTCAGACATCATTTCAAAGGCAATCAACATGCAAAGAGGCTCTGCAGAAGACACCTGTCCCATCCTGTTGCTAACTAGATGTGCAGAGTTGACGGCTTTCATTGGCACACCTTAAAACTGATTTTCTTTCATAAATCAAAAGGTTGGATGAAAGATTGAATTTGAATCTTTTATCTTTTCAATCTATTCGCACTGTGGCAGAAGTTTTGTACACAACAGAAGATTAGTCCATGATAGGCAAACGGTGTGGCCCAGGAGATGTTCAGATTCATTCATCTCAAACCTTACCCCAGGCCATCTGCTTAGATTAAAAACAGAACGCTGCAAATGCTCAGGTTAGGCACGATCTATGCGGAGAGAAAAACAGAGAGCTATCAAGCTGCAGTATTAACTGTGTTGTTTTATCCACAGATGCTTAGATGAAAAACAGAATGCTGAAAATGGCCAGGACAGGCAGGATCTATGCAGAGTAAAACATGCTGAATATTAACTGTTTTTCTCTATCCACAGGTGCTGTCTGATCTGCTGCTTATCCTCACAATTTACTGTTGTGGTTCGTCTGCAGTTTTTGCTTTCCCAGTTGCCTGTTTCTGCATTGAAGGAGGTAGGAGACAACGGTGGCACCAGACCAGTCCACGGGACCTTTCTCATCGTTGCTTTTTTGCAGGCAATCGCCCACCGAGTCTGCACCGACCAGCGATCCCCGCGCATTAACATTATTCTGCACACACTAGGGAACATTTTTTCACGTTGATACCAAGCCAATTAACCTACAAACCTGGACGTGTTTGGAGTGTGGGAGGAAACCAAAGTTCTCGGAGAAAACCCACGCAGGTCACGGGGTGAATGTACAAGCTCCGTACAGACAGCACCCGTAGCCGGGATCGGACCCGGGTCTTTGGCGCTGTAAGGCAGCAACTCTTCCGCTGCTTCACCGAGTTTCATGTGTGTACGTATGTGTGCGTGTGTGTGTGCGTATATATATGTATATGTATGTTGAAAAATCTTCATCAGTCTTCCCGTGCTTACCTGCCATTAGCGAGTCTTCCCGAGTACCTGCCGTTAGCGTTACGATCCAGTAAGAGACGTCCCCGAGCTCCATTCATTCTCTGTGCTTACCATGAGTTTGATTTTTTTTTAAACTCAGGAGAGCTCTTGGAATGAACTTGTACCGTGGGACAGGGCTATAAGAATGTCATTGTTCTATCTGGGACATATGACAATAAAACACTCCTGACTCTCAAATCACATGGGAATCAAGTGATGGGGCCAAAGATTAGACATCATCATCTTCTCAGATGGTAGATCGGGTTGTGGGAGCTCTTGTTATTTACGTTGTGTTTTTACACAAGAGAATGGGTCATTTGAACTGTCATTTTGTTTACATTATACAACCACAACTCATTAAAGGAAAATCCGTGCAAAATTCAAACAGGCTTACCGACTGGACACCAAGATTGAATTAATTCACCATCTGGAACATATTCACCACAAACGTTTATGCAATTTGAATTGAATTGAATCCTTTATTTGTCATTCAGACCTTTCGGTCTGAACAAAATGTCGTTGCCTGCAGCCATACATGTAATAAACAACACCCAATAAACACAAATTAACATCCACCACAGTGAGTTCACCAAGCACCTCCTCACTGTGATGGAGGCAAAAGTCTTAGGGTTGCAGTCTCTTCCCTCCTCTTCTCCCTCTGCGCTGAGGCGATACCCCACCGGGCGATGGTAAGTCAGTCCCGCGGTTCAAGCTCCGCGGCCCGGGGGTGGTCGAAGCTGCCGCCCTCCAGTCCAGCGGACGCAGCTGTTGCCACGGGAGCTCCGGAAAACAGGCATCAACCTGTGACCCGCGAGCTCCCGACGATGTCATCCACTGGCCCGCGGCCGAGCCCCGGATTCAGGTCGCCGCCGCCAGAACGCCGCCTCAGCCGCCGGAGCACCGTCACCACCCCGCGCCGGGCTGCCCTCGCGGGAGCGCCATTCCAGCCCCGCACCGGGCCGCCCCCACGGGAGCGCCTTCCAGCCGGGAGCCGGGCCGCTCTCACAGGAGTGTCTCAGCCCCGTGCCGTCCACCCTCACCGGAGCGCCGAGTCGTGCCGCTGCCCGAACGCCGCCGCTGCTCGAAGACGGCCAGCCTCGCGTTGGTAAGTCCTGGCTGGCTCTACCTCCGGATCCTCGAGGTCGGTCGCAGGTTGGAGGCCGCCAGCTCCGCCATTAGGCCTCAGCTCAGACGGGGGAAGAGAAGGGGGATACGACAAGAAAGTCGCATTCCCCCCGAAGGGAGAGACAGAAAGCCTTGTTTCACCCCCCCCCCCCGCCCCCCGCCCCCCCCCCACACACAACACAACCTAATAACCAAAAGTTTAACTGAACAAGACAAAAAAAACAACACAAAAAAGTAAAAACAGACAGACTGCAGGCGAGCCGCCACTTACGACAACAGAATTATTGTCTCAGATTAGTTGAATATTCATAATTAATGAATAGAATGCGGGATTAGTGGCAACAAAACAAAGTAAAACTTTAGTACAATAGTACTTTAAATAGAAATACAAGAAACTGCAGATGCAGGAATCTTGAACAAAACACCAAGTGCTGGAGTGACCCGCTGAGCTACTTCAGCAATGTGTGTTTTGCTCAGTACTTTAACTAGTCAAAGTTGTTGATAAATTTGTATATTAATGCAGCTTTGCAGCCTGTGAATGATTAAGATATGTTTGGTAGACAAAAATGCTGGAGAAACTCAGAGGGTGAGGCAGCATCTATGGAGCGAAGGAAATAGGCAACGTTTCGGGTCGAGACCCTTCTTCAGACTGTCTTTTGTTAGAGCTGGAGGGAACGGGGAATCACAGAGGGGGGGGGGGGGCAGTGAGAGGGGAGGTTGTTAAACTGTCTTCAAAGGGAGGAGGAGTCAAAGTACGCATACCTTGAGGAGATTTATTGATCCTGCTTTGTGGAAAAACATTTGCCACAGGAGGCCGATTCACTGGATGCTTTCAAGAGAGAGTTAGATTTAGTTCTTCGGGCTAATGGAATCAAGGGATATGGGGAGAAGGCAGGAACGGGGTATTGATTTTGGATGATCAGCCATGATCACATTGAATGGCGGTGCTGGCTCAAAGGGCCGAATGGCCTTCTCCTGTACCTGTTTTCTATATTTCTATGATTCCACAGGATAGGACTCTGGAGGAACACACTATAGTCACCAACAGTCTCGGTCGTACATGGCTGATTTTGCGAAAAGGTGGATAATTAGTCATTTGATATCAAAAACTGTATGTATTCTCTACTGAATGGCTAACCCTTTCACCCCTCAAGGTTTTGTCACAATACAGCAAAATCTCATCTGGGACAGGGTGGCCTAACTGGCCAGTGTTTCTTCACACCAGTACTGTAGTTTAGTTTAGTTTAGAGATACAGAGCAGACGGAAACAGGCCCTTCGACCCACCGGGTCCGTGCCGCACAGCGATCCCCGCACATTAACATTGTCCTATGGGCAATTTTACATTGACACCAAGCCAATTAACCTACAAACCTGTACGTCTTTGGAGTGTGGTAGGAAACCGAAGGTCTCGAAGAAAACCTACTCAGGTGATGGGGAGAACGTGCAAACTCCGTACAGACAGCACCTGTGGTGGGGATGGAACCTGGGTCTGTAGCGCTGTGAGGCAGTGACTCTTCTCTACAGCCGCCGGTGTACTGTCTGTAGGATCTACAGCAACTTGGAAAACATGCACGGAATCGGCACGGAAACAGCATCACCAAAGGTGCCGTGGCGGCAGTGCGGCTGAACGTGGAGCCTCACGGGTCGACATGACCTCGCGGCCTTCGGTGCCTGGATTGACGGAGCCCGCGGCTGGGGCCTGGGTCGGCGCCATGGAGGCGTCCGGAGAGGACCCGGCGGCGTTCATGGAGAGGTCGGTGCGGAAGTCGATGATGGTGCCGACTGACGGACAAGGAGGGACACGTGGAAGTGAGGACTCCACTGCCGGGGGAAGGTACAAAGGAGGACCCGGTGTGGGGGCGAACACCATGGGGGGGGGGGGAAGAACAACCGGGACCTGGCGTAGGGGGGGGGGGGGGGGGGGGGGGGGTGGGGGGAATTTGTAACTTTGTACGTGCCCTTTATGGGCGACTATTTGCATACCTTGGGTATACAAGCAAATAATTTCACTGTGACTTGTCACATGTGACAATAAAGTATTCAATCAATTCAATTCACCTTCAAGCCACACAGCAATCTGGTTTGGATACATTCCCATTACTCCATGGTTACTGAACGTCTAAGCTTTCTGTAGCATGTAGCAACTTGGGAGCATTTTCAAACCAAGCAGTTCAGTGATTCCCTCATCACCTTCGACATTAGTGCTAAATCTATCCATCCCAACGTTGCAGGACGATTGTAAATTTGATTAAAAGGACAGTGGCGAAACCTCGGGCAAGAACTTGCTCAGTGCATGGAAAAGTGCATTCAAATCATGCAGGTGAAAGACCTCATGTTTGGGGATGTGGTGGATGGGATTGCTGCACAGGGACTGAATGACACAATTGGCCAGGTGGGCTGAGGAATGGTTGATGGAATTTAATACAGAGAAATGTGAGGTGTTGCATTTTGGAACGTGGGACAGGGCAGGACCTACACAGTGGGGAGTGTTGTAGAGCAGAAGGATCTAGGAGTACAGGTGCATGGTTCCTTGAGGGTCGAGTCGCAGGTAGATAAGGTGGTCAAAAAGGCTTTCGGCATATTGGCACATTGGCTTTCATCAGTCAGAGTATTGAGTATAGAAGTTGGGAGGCCATGTTGCAGTTGTATAAGACGTTGGTGGGACCGCATTTAGAATATTGTGTTCAGTTCTGGGCACCATGTTACAGGGAAGATATTGTAAAGCTTGAAGGGATAGATTGGGTAGATGCACAGAATCTCTTGCCCAGAGTAGGGGAATTGAGGACCAGAGGATATAGGTTCAAGGTGAAGGGGAATAGATTTAATAGGAATCTCATGGGTAACTTTTTCACACAGATGGTGGTGGGTGTATGGAACAAGCTGCCAGAGGAGGTAGTTGAGGCTGGGACTATCCCAACTTTTAAGAAACAGTTAGACAGGTACATGGATAGGACAGGTTTGGAGGGATGTGGACCAACAGGTCAGCAAGTCACCGCCTGGCCTCGCCAAGGCAGCCACATTGGGAACGCCGGATGCAGCAGGTGAGGTTAGACGTGCATGTGAAACTCTGTCTCACCTGCTGGGGTCCCTGGATGGAGATGAGGGAGGAGGTCTAGGGCACTTGCTGACATCCCACGGCGGGAGCGACAGTGGTCTTTGCACTTACAGTAAGTACATTATTAGAAGAACTACTTCAATATTCTAGTGCTGGTTCCATTTGGCGATCAAACCTACACATCAATTTTACTTCGGAGTCACGTGAGTGACTACGTGAAGAACCCCGCCAGGACGCATGCGTGGCATATCGCTTTCACGCTTGCGAAACGACAGGCGGGGTGGAGCGTTCCCCCGCAGCGATAAGTTTGAAACCGCGACCTGCAGGTAAGTGACTTACTCTGCGGTAGTGTTTGTCCCCGCGCTGTTTTTACACAGGGGGGGGGGAGCTGGACAAAATAGTGTCCACAAGTGCTGCGAGTGAAGCTGGCTGGGGAGGACCGCGAAGTTGCGGGAGCCAGCAGCAGCTGAAGGCACAGGTAAGTGGGATCAGCTGTGTCGACTTTTGGTCCCGCGCCGGCCAGAACACCACGGCCGGGCGGGAGACTTTTCACAATGGGGCCGTCGACTTTGACAAATCGAAACGGCAGGAGGCGGGGTGGAACGACGTTCCCCCGTAGCGACAGTTTAAACCACGACCTGCAGGTAAGTGAAACTGCGGTCTTTATTCTCCCCATACTGTTTCACAGGTGGGGAAACATGGAGAGCTGTGCAAACAACGGCAGGTGGCACAGGAATCACCCGTAAGGGAACAGCTGTGCCCGACTTCGCTCCCGCACCGGCCAGATTAAACACTGCGTCTGGGCGGGAAGGCAAGAAGAAAACCAAAAGAGTCGTTGACTGATGAGTTCGACTTTGGGCGGCCAGCGACCGTGAGCGCTGGAGCCCGTTGGAGCGGTTTATGGAGCCGAGCTCCAACATGAAAAAGAAAGTTGGAGCGGCATATGGAGCCGAGCTCCAACATAACAGGTTCTGGGAGATGGAGTCTAGTCACTGTGGGCACTATGTAAAATCCACAGCAGCACCTCTTGTAGGGCTGCACAGTGCATCTCCCTCGTCAGAGGGGAGTACTGGGAGGTCAATTCTGGGCTGACCCTGAAAAGGGGTAATGGGTAAACCCAACACGATTGGCTGGAATACATTGTACTATATATTCAGTACAAAATGGGAACTGGTAACTGCTAAAGGACTGATTTCCAAAGGCTACTCCATGGCTAGCATCGACCTAAAAAATGCTTACTATTCAGTGCCTACACGGACTGATCACAAACGTTATTTTAAAAAATTCAACTGGATGGGGCAGCTCTGGCAGTATAGAGCTCTACCAAATACATAATCATATGATCATACTAATTGTGGGCATAACTTTGGAGTTGGCCTAACTAGCTGTAACAGCCACCATACAATTGGGTGAAAACTGGGGTTATCATCCATCCAGTTAAATCTAAACTAACGCCTACCAACATAATGGATTATTTAGGGTTCACTATTGACAGCTCACATGTCGGTGACTTTACCAAAGGACAAGGCTACAGTCTTAACTGAGGCCTGCAACAACCCCACTGACATCAGTGAACCGTCTATCAGATTGGTAGCAAGTATAATTGGCATATAGTGTCTGCCTTTCCAGCCACACAATTTGGACCTTTGTATTACCAAAAATCTACAAAGGGCAAAATACAAACACTCAAAGTTAATACTGGTCATTTCGACAGACCAATAAGCTACCAATCAAAGCTTATGGAATTAAAATGGTGGAGGGATAACATTCGGCATTGTTCCAACCCTATCGTTATCAGCAAACCCTTAGTGGTGCTACAAACTGATGCCAGTGCGCTTGGTTGGGGTACTACCAATTTCCATCTCCATCTGTGGAGGTAGATGAAAGGCACAGGAGGCATCATTATCACAGACACTGGGCATAAACTACCTGGAAATGTGGGGTGCGTTCTATGGCCTAAAGTCATACTGCTCTGGGATAAATCACCAGCGTGTTAGACTACAGAGTGACAATCTGACTAATACAATTTGGTAATGGTGTATCCAGAGAAATATTGGAATATCAGCTACTTACCTACCAGGTAACCTAAAATTCAGTGACAGACATCAGGTCACGCAAATTCAATAAAATAAGACTTAATCACCAGTTACCAAACTGTGTTTCTTGGGAACCAGACCCTGGGACAGCAGGGTCAGATGCTTTTCACTGCATTGAGGGGGCAATTGTTTATCTATGCATTCTCTCCTTTTCTGCATCATCAGTCGGGTATTACGAAAAATACAACAAGACTCAGCGTCTGTTAATTGGTAGTGCCGATTGGCCTACTTAACCATGGTTCCCTGTGATACTCGACATGGGGTTTAACCATGCATCACCATCCTGAAACAACCAGATTATTGGTTCATCCTGTAACAGGGGAACCCATCCATGTCAAAAACAACAAACCTATCAATTTGTAGAGTCTAAAGAAACCTCTATTGCAACTGGGACTGGCGGACCGAACATTGAACATTATCTCAGCGGGCCACAGACAGTCCACCAAAAACTATATCTGGTATACATCAGGAAATGGGAGATATATTGTCACAGAAACAACATCACCTACAGTTGATGAACATAACGTCTGTTCTTGAATTCCTGGCAGGCCTCCATTATGATGAGGGGCTCAGTTACAGTGCCATTAACTGCGCCAGAAGTGCCCTATCAACATATCTATGGCGAGGATCAGAGGACAGATGGCACAATGGGCTAAGTGTTCGGCTGGCGACCGGAAGGTGGCCGGTTCGAATCCCGCTTGGAGTGCATACTGTCGTTGTGTCCTTGGGCAAGACACTTCACCCACCTTTGCCTGTGTGTGAATGTGTGTGAATGTGTGTGAGTGATTGGTGGTGGTCGGAGGGGCCGTAGGCGCAGAATGACAGCCACGCTTCCATCAGTCTGCCCCAGGGCAGCTGTGGCTACAGAAGTAGCTTACCACCACCGAGTGTGACTGAGGAGTGAATGAATAATGCGATGTAAAGCGCCTTGAGTATTAGAAAGGCGCTATATAAATCCCATCCATTATTCTGTTGGGACTCACCCCTGGTAACCAAACTTATGAGGGGAATTTTTAATATCTATCCCCCAAGAACCAGGTACTCTCTAAATGGGATACGAGTATTGCCCTAACGTTGCTAAGGAATTGGTCTCCAGCAACAGCTCTGTCCCTGCATAAGACTGACGCACAAAACAGTCATGCTGATGGCTTTGGTCACGGCACTAAGGGTACAGTCATACATAAGTTAAGGCTGGACTATATGACTTCTTCAACAGGAATATAACGTTTCATATTACGAATTAGTCAAACAGAACAGACCGGGATCATCAGGCCTCAAAATAGAATTTAGGGTTTACCCTACAGATATCGTCTCTGTAAAATAAGACAATTATTGTTCTATATGGAGAACACCAAAAACATCTGAGGCTATGAGATGGCAGCCACAAACAAACCCACAAAAAAGTGTCGGTTCAAACTATTTTCAGATGGCTGAAACAGGTTTTAACAACAGCTGGGGTGGATACTAACATATTCAAATCTTATTCCACCAGGGCTGCAACTACATCGGCAGCTATGGAGTTGGATGTACCAATGAACCAAATCCTCGAGACAGCAGGATGGATCAGGGGAAAATGTTCCAACTATTCTACCACAAACCAGTAGTTAAACTGGAACTTTGCAGAGCCAATTTTAAGTTCTGTAATATAATTTCACCCCATAAATAGGGGCTATAATTTGTTGTTAACAATTTATCATGGATTTCAATGTTGGATTCATGTCTAAACATGTTAACACAATTCCTCCCACAGTCAATTAAGGCAGATGTGATGCATGGACTCGTTTCCACGGCATGAAATCACAGAGCTTTGAAATCTTCACGTAGTCACTCACGTGACTCCGAAGTAAAATAGTAAGATTAAACGAGAACTTACCAGTTCGAAGTTTGATCATTATTTTATGAGGAGTACGTTGAGGGAATACGTGCCCTCCGCTCCCACCCTTGATCATATACTCAACTGGTATTTTCTTCTCTAATCTTACTATGTTCAGTCATTACAGTTATCTGTGATTTCACACCGCTGCTTTGAAGAATGTCACGCATGCGTCCTGGCGGGGTTCTTCACGTATTCCCTCAACGTACTCCTCATAAAATAACAATCAAACTTCGAACTGGTAAGTTCTCGTTTAATCTTACTATTCTATCACAGTCCATAAGAAACTCAACATGTAGGCTTGACGCATTTCAGTTTTGTGAGTGAGGGGGGCGGTCGGAGAGAGAGGAGGAGGGCCGTCGACAGCTACTCGTGGGGGTCCGACAAGAGTAGGGATCCAGCAGAGAGAGGGGGGGGGGGGGGGAGGGGAACCCAATTGGGGCTGCTGCCACGGCAGGTATGTTCAGTCTTTTTACGTAAACTTGTCGTCGCCGAAACGTGGCGACACTTGTGCACTGCCCAGGTGAGGTCTACTAGATGATTTTACTGGGTTGTATGCGAAACTAAGCATTTCACTGAACCTAGGTCCGTGTGACATTGAATCTAGACAGCTGAGGGGTCTTACAGCTTTTCCATTCCAGAAACATAGGTGCCATTCGGCCCTTCGAGCCAGCACCACCATTCAATCATGGCTGATCATCCAAAATCAGTCGGTAGACAAAAATGCTGGAGAAACTCAGCTGGTGAGGCAGCATCTATGGAGCGAAGGAAATTGGCACCGTTTCCTATTTCCTTCGCTCCATAGATGCTGCCTCACCCGCTGAGTTTCTCCAGCATTTTTGTCTACCGACTGATTTTCCAGCATCTGCAGTTTAATCTTACACATCCAAAATCTGTTCCCCTTCCTGTTTTCTTCCCATATCCCACAATGCCAGATCAGAAAGCAAAGGTTAGATACAGAAGATAGACACAAAAAGCTGGAGTAACTCAGCGGGACAGGCAGCATCTTTGGAGAGAATGGGTGACGTTTCGGAGTAGGCAATTCGGCCCTTCTTCAGATTGGAGAAGGGTCTTGACATGAAACATCACTAGTTCCTTCTCTCCTGAGATGCTGCCTGTCCCGCTGAGTTACTCCAGCTTTTTTTTAGATTAGATTAGATTCCTTTATTGTCATTCAGACCTTTCGGTTTAAACCAGCATCTGCAGTTCCTTCTTAAGGGCCTGTCCCACTTTCACGACCTAATTCACTACCTCAGCCGAGTTTGCCCTTGACTCATACTCGCAGCATGGTCGTCACGAGGTCGTAGGAGGTCGAAGGTAGGTCGTAGCAGCCCGTGATGCTGGTCGCAGGTACTCGTGGCATCAAGTAGGTTGGGGCGTTTTTCTAACCTGATGAAAAATGTCCACGAGTAAAAAAGGTCGTGAATTAGGTCGTGAAAGTGGCACAGGCCCTTTACACATTTCGTCTGCTCCACTGTGAAATCTCTTCTACGTTAGATACAGAAAACTGATTATATAAATGAAGGTAATTAAAACAATAGAATACGTGGGCAGGTTCAAATTAGCATTAGGAAAATCCAAGAGCGGATGCTACAAGATGGAATCTTCTGTATCTTGTGGCATGAACAAACGAGACAGCCCCATTTCAGAAACAATTGGACACAGATGTACTAAGGTTCGCTAATGGCCTTCATCAATGCCTTAGAATCCTTTTTGTCTACATTAATAAATGTTCACAGGCATGAGGGTGCCCTGAAGATGTGATCAAGTCAAATTCTTTGTGTGAAATGATTCATTTTGTTGCAGTATGTGCCTGCTGGCTGTTCAACAGGTTTGAAACACACAATGAAAAAGCTGAGAAAGACCATGCTGTAGACCTTGGCAAAGAGGTGGGGGGAGGGGGAGGGGGAGGGGGAGGAGAGGGGGAGGAGAGGGGGATGGGGGTGGTTCTATTGTGTGTGATGTCAGCTGCCTCTCTCATATTTAACTTGCTGTTATCCAGAGGACGTGTAAACCGAGAACAAATCTGGAAATCTTGTTCACGCCAATTTTCTCGTCACAGGTGCAGAATTTGCTTCAACTCATGCAATGCAAAAATGGCAAAGGACTATTGAAGCTACTCATAAACTCGCCCTTAAACCAATAGCTTGCTAATGCCATAGATAGACACTAAAAGCTGGAATAACAGAGTCAGGTAGCAAAGAGTCATAGAGTGCTACAGTGTGGTAACAAGATGGCCCTATGTCCAAATCTTTGCCCACACTGGCCAACATGTCCCAGCTACACTAGTCCCACCTGCCCGCATTTGGCCCATATCCATCCAAACTTGTCCTATCCATATACCTGTCTAACTGTTTCTTAAACGTTGGGACAGTCCCAACCTCAACTACCACCTCTGGCAGCTCGTCCCATACACCCAGATTCCTATTAAATCTTTTCCCTTTCACCATAAACATATGCCCTCTGGTCCTCGATTCACCTACTCTGGGCAAGAGACTCTGTGCATCTACCTGAACGATTCCTCTCATGATCTTATACATCTCTATAAGATCACCCCTCATCCTCCTGCGCTCCAAGGAATAGAGTCGCAGCTTACTCAACCTCTCCCCATAGCTCACACCCTCTAGTCCTGGCAATATCCTCGTAAATCATCTCTGTACCCATTCCAGCTTGACAATTATTTTCCTATAACACGGTGCCCACAACTGAACACAATACTGAAGAAGGGTCTCGACCCGAAACGTCATCTATTCCTTCTCTCCATAGAAGCTGCCTCACCCGCTGAGTTTCTCCAGCATTTTCTGTCTACCATCGATTTTTCCAGCATCTGTAGTTCTTTCTTAAACAATACTCTAAATGTAGCCTCATCAACGTCGTATCAAACTGCAACATGACCTCCCAACTTCTATACTCAGTACTCTGACTGATTAGCGGGTCAGACAGCATCTCTGGAGAGAAGGACTGACTCTAGTCTGATGAATGGTCTCAACCCGAAACGTCACCCATTCCTTCTCTCCAGAGATGCTGCCTGTCCCATTGAGTTACTCCAGATTTTTGTGTCTATCTTTGGTTTAAACCAGCATCTGCAGTTCCTTCATACACAACTTGCTTATACCACTTGATCATGCAGTCACTTTTACAGATTCATCCATCTAATATTTAAAAAGGTGTTATTTGTCCAGGTGAGACGTGGAAACAAATTGTTTGTGCCTTTTTTCTCCCCATGCCAATTTTCTCCTCTACACTTCTAACGGGGTGTAATTTCTTGTTGAGGCAAGGCCCCAAGGCCGTCCGTGACATTGTCAGAAGCTTGCACCATGAACCAAGGTAACATGTAGCTGCAGATATTTCTGCAGCAACGACCATCATGACTGAAGACTATTGCTGTAGCTGACAAATAGACCCAGATATTCACTACTGTGGAAAGCTGACTGAATTTTCCTTCTGTAGTTTATTTAGTTTTGAGATTAAGTGCCAAATCCACACCAGCCAGCGATCCCCGCACATTAACACTATCCTACACACACTACGGACAATTTTTACATTTACCAAGTCAATTAACCTGCAAGCCTGTACATCGTTGGAGTGTGGGAGGAAACCGAGGATCTCGGAGAAAACCCACGCAGGTCACGGAGAGAACGTACAAACTCCGTACAGACAGCACCCGTAGTCGGGATTGAACCCGGGTCTCCGGCGCTGCATTCGCTGTAAGGCAGCAACTCTACCGCTGCGCCAGCGTGTCTATGGGAAGCTAAGAACAAGTGCAACGTGTGCACAATCACCTTGGTCAACCCTGGTTAAGTCTGGATAGAGCAGGGAGCATGTCCAAGTGGATACCAACATCACCAGTTTATAGAGTACATTTGCTTTTCAGTTCAGTTTACTGTCACGTGGACCCAGATACAGTGAAAAGATTTTGTTGCGTGCTAACCATTCAGCAGAAAGACCATACATGGTTACAATCGAGCCATACACAGTGTACAGATGATAAGGGAGTAATGTTTAGTGGAAGGTAAAGCCAGCAAAGTCTGATCAAGGATAGTCAGAGTTGTTTAAGAAAGAACTGCAGATGCTGGAAAAATCGAAGGTAGACAAAAAAGCTGGAGTATCTCAGCGGGTAACTCAGAGGGTCACCAAAGAGGTAAATAGTAGTTCAGCACTGCTCCCTGGCTGTGGTTGGACAATTCAGTTGCCTGATAACAGCTGGGAACAAACACCTGGAGGTGTGCGTTTTCACACTTCTATACCTTTTGCCTGATGAGAGAGGGGAGAAGAGGGATTGGCCAGGGTGCGACTGGTCCTTGATTATGCTGCTGGCCTTGCCGAGGCAGCGTGAGGCATAAATGGAGTCAACAGAAGGGAGGTTGGTTCGTGTGATGGTCTGGGCTGCGTCCACAATTTGCTGCAATTTCTTGCGGTCTTGGATGGAGCTGTTCCCAAACCAAGCTGTGATGCATCCTGATAAAATGCTTTCTGTGGTGAATCTGGAGATGTTGGTGAGAGTTGTAGGGGACATGCTGAACTTCCTGAGCCGTCTATGGAAGTAGAATGGTGTGCATTGTGTTTCTGTAACGGCTGGCAGTCAAGGAGGATGCAATGTAGACTGGGTGACTTTTTAGCTGAATAATTGTACTCTATCTGCCAGAGCCCGCTGAAGCTCCAAGTAAGTGTCCATTTTAATTCCCTGTCCCGCATTGACTGATGTGTCCATGCCATCCTCCACTGACAGAGTGAAGCCACACGCAACCTTCAAGTTCAAGCTCAAGTTCAAGTGAGTTTATTGTCATGTGTCCCTGTATAGGACAATGAAATTCTTGCTTTGCTTCAACACACAGAAAATAGTAGGCATTTACTACAAAACAGATAAATGTGTCCATATACCATGATATAAATATATACACACATGAATAAATAAACTGATAAAGTGCAAATAGCAGATAGTGGGTATTAATACTCAGAGTTTTGTCCGAGCTAGGTTTAATAGCCTGATGGCTGTGGGGAAGTAGCTATTCTTGAACCTGGTTGTTGCAGTCTTCAGGCTCCTGTACCTTCTACCTGAAGGTAGCAGGGAGATGAGTATGTGGCCAGGATGGTGTGGGTCCTTGATGAGACTGCCAGCCTTTTTGAGGCAGCGACTGCGATAAATCCCCTCGATGGAGGGAAGGTCGGAGCCGATGATGGACTGGGCAGTGTTTACTACTTTTTGTAGTCTTTTCCTCTCCAGGGCGCTCACATTGCCGAACCAAGCCACGATGCAACCGGTCAGCATGCTCTCTACTGTGCACCTGTAGAAGTTAGAGAGAGTCTTCCTTGACAAACCGACTCTCCGTAATCTTCTCAGGAAGTAGAGGCGCTGATGAGCTTTTTTGATAATTGCGTTAGTGTTCTCGGACCAGGAAAGATCTTCAGAGATGTGCACGCCCAGGAATTTGAAGTTCTTGACCCTTTCAACCATCGACCCGTTGATATAAATGGGGCTGTGGGTCCCCCTCCTACTCCTTCCAAAGTCCACAATCAGTTCCTTGGTTTTGCTGGTGTTGAGGGCCAGGTTATTGCGCTGGCACCATATGGACAGTTGCTCGATCTCCCTTCTATATTCTGACTCAACCTTGAAGACCAACGCGTTATATTCCGCTTGGGAAGCTTACAACCGGCACCTTCGACGACTGTCGACCCTGATGACAGGCGCCCTTGTAGATAGACACAAAAAGCTGGAGTAACTCAACGGGTCAGACTGCATCTCTGGAGAAAAGGGATAGGTGACGTTTCAGGTAGAGATCCTTCTTTAGTTGGATAGCCTTTGTCACAATCACAAAGGCATGTCATTAGTAACATTCAAGCATGTATACCTAAACCACATAATGGGCCAACGTTCAAAATACCTGGACAACTGACTCAACTTGCCACTAACAAGATTGTTAAGGGCTTGGACACGCTAGAGGCAGGAAACATGTTCTCACAGAGAGTGGTGAGTCTGTGGAATTCCCTGCCTCAGAGGGCGGTGGAGGCAGGTTCTCTGGATGCTTTCAAGAGAGAGCTAGATAGGGCTCTTAAGAATAGCAGTCAAGGGATATGGGGAGAAGGCAGGAACGGGGTACTGATAGGGGATGATCAGCCATGATCACATTGAATGGCGGTCCTGGCTCGAAGGGCCGAATGGCCTACTCCTGCACCTATTGTCTATTGTCTATTTTGTTTAACATTCTTCTTAATAAAGGACTACTGGCCTTGTTATTATGAATGTTTTGCACTAATCATTGCCTGGGTGAATTAGATTCTAGACTGCAGTCATAGTTACATTTTACGTTCCATTTTCATTTGCCCTATGTTAGGGATATCAAATTACTCAAGCTATGTTCAAGCTGAATCACCTAACATTGGTCTGAAGAAGAATCTCGACTCGAAGCGGGTTTCAGGTTGAGCCTCTTCTTCAGTCTTTTCTCCAGAGATGCTGTCTGAATGACTCCAGCTGTTTGTGTCTATCTTCACCTCCCATTTTATTCTCATACAGAGATGCATGTTCCTGATCCATCTTTAAGTCCATATTAAAATACCATAATTTTTTGTTTTGCAAAATAGATCATCAAGTTAAAAACGCCCAGGGTTTATTGATAACACGGTTACGGCATCTGACTGCACTTATATGACATAATAAATGTTAACAACACAGAAATCAGGTTCAGTAATTGAACCCTTGCTGCTGATGTTGACTCTCACCAATGTATTTTTGTTACTGCGAGTAGATGCAAATTGCTCAGTCAACTCATCATACAGCGAGTGACTTGTTCCCCTCAGCTGTTTTGCAGCAGATGCAATATATAGAATGCAAAATGTATGAGTGAAAATAACAATGACATCAGTCTGAAGAAGGGTATCAAACCCAAACGTCACCCATTCCTTCTATCCAGGGATGCTGCCTGATCGGCTGGGTTATTCCAGCATTTTGTGTCTATGTTTGGTGTAAACCAGCATGCAGGAACTGCAGACGCTGGTTTACACCGTAGACACAAAATGCTGGAGTAACTCAACGGGACAGGCAGCATCTCTGGAGAGAAGGAATGGGTGACGTTTAGGGTCGAGACCCCTCTTCAGACCCTCTCTGCAGTTCCTTCCTACACATGACATTACACATCCTGCCTCCACATTTGATTCATGCAAGTTAAAACATTTGACATTTAACATTTCAGACAATAAGAATTGTGTTTTTTATTCTTGAATCAGTATATGAGGTAGATTCAGCTTTTAGCCAACTTTCCCCTGGTCTTTCCTAAAGACAAGTTCAAGTTCAAGTTCAAGTGAGTTTATTGTCATGTGTCCCTGTATAGGACAATGACATTCTTGCTTTGCTTAAGCACACATAAAAGAGTAGGCATTTACTACAAAACAGATAAATGTGTCCATATACCATGATATAAATATATACACACATGAATAAATAAACTGGTAAAGTGCAAATAACAGAAAGTGGTTGTTAAAGTGGTTGTTAATAATCAGAGTTTTGTCCGAGCCAGGTTTAATAGCCTGATGGCTGAGGGGAAGTAGCTATTCCTGAACCTGGTTGTTGCAGTCTTCAGGCTCCTGTACCTTCTACCTGAAGGTAGCAGGGAGATGAGTGTGTGGCCAGGATGGTGTGGGTCTTTGATGATACTGCCAGCCTTTTTGAGGCAGCGACTGCGATAGTGTCCTTGACAAGAAGGGAATGCTTAGTCTGCCTGTCTCAGCCACATGTTCTGGATATTGAATATCATAAGGCGATTTGGCTACACAATATCACATATAAACATAATTTTCATTGTACTCTGAATGATCATTTGGATCATAAGGTCATAAGTGATAGGAGCAGAATTAGGCCATTCGGCCCATCAAATCTACTTCACCATTCTATCATGGCTCATCCATCTCTCCCTCCTAACCCCATTCTCCTGCCTTCTCCCCATAACCCTTGACACCCGTACTGATCAAGAATCTATCTATCTCTGCTTTAAAAAATATCCTTTGACTTTGCCTCCACAGCCTTCTGTGGCAAAGAATTCCACAGATTCACCTCCCTCTGATTAAGGAAATTCATCATCATCTCCTTCCTAGAGGAATGTCTTTTATTTCTGAGGCTATGACCTCTGGTTCTAGACTCTCCCACTAGTGGAAACATCCTCTCCACATCCACTCTATCCAAGCTTTTCACTATGCTGTACGTTTCAATGAGGTCCCCCTCATTCTTCTAAACTCCAGCGAGTACAGGCCCAGTGCTGACAAACGCTCATCATAGGTTAACCCACTCATTCCTGGGATCATTCTTGTAAACCTCCTCTGGACCCGCTCCAGAGCCAGCACATCCTTCCTCAGATATGGGGCCAACAACTGCTCACAATACTTCAAATGTGGCCTGACCAGCACCTTATAGAGCCTCAGCATCACCACCCTGTTTTTATATTCTGGTCCTCTTGAAATAAATGCTAGCATTAAGTTTGCGAGCATTTACACTTTCACCAGGGGTATTAAGAAGCGAAAATAAGTTATTTATTCCAGAAGATATTTTTTTCTTATCCCTTAGAATAAAGGGGAGGCCATTTAAGACTGTGAGAAAAAACTTTTTTCACCCAGAGAGTTGTGAATTTGTGGAATTCCCTGCCACAGAGGGCAGTGGAGGCCAAATCACTGGATGGATTTAAGAGGGAGTTAGATAGAGCTCTAGGGGCTAGTGGAATCAAGGGATATGGGGAGAAGGCAGGCACGGGTTATTGATTGGGGACGATCAGCCATGATCACAATGAATGGAGGTGCTGACTCGAAGGACAGAAAGGCCTCCTCCTGCACCTATTTTCTATGTTTCTATGTTTCTTAATACACACTGTTGTCGGTTGTGAAACCCAGTTATTCCCAGGATGAGATCAGATATTTGACCAGAGTTGAAGATTTAGGTCTGACAATTTAGTTTGCACCATGCAGCTACAGACTACCTTTGTGAATTGTATCAGTATGTTTATAGTAAATAGATGTCAGATGCTTTCTCCATAATAAAATGATTTATAGCATGAAGCTCTAGTTGTTAGAGGGGATCTGTTATGATCTGGATTTTATTTCTACGGTGACCCTAAGGGGAGTGACTTACTGATAAAACTTGAATGTTTCCTGTAAGTCATTGCCATTTGTTTCACTAATGACATAGTTGCAAATCTCTGCTCTAACACCTGGGCTCAGTGCAAATGAGTAAAATTATCCATCTAATTGTTCCAATGTATGTATTAACTCATTATAGTATTCCTTTTTTGATAACCCAACTCATATATTCTAATTGGATAACAATGCCATTCATTCTCAGAGAATTCCACCCCTAGCTTTTCTGAACTCTCATTACACTAGGGTGACATTCCATGGGCAGCAAGGGCCTCCTGGTCCCCCAATGTTCTGGTCCCCCATTGTTGTTGTGTTAGTCCCAAATGTGTGACTCAGTGGATGGGTGGACAGTGAGAAAGAATATTATGTTACTATTATGCTATTTACAGCACTTCATATTTAGTTTGGGCAGCCTACACCCCAGCGGTATGAATATTGACTTCTCTAACTTCAAGTAACCCTTGCTTTCCCTCTCTCTCCATCCCTCACCCTTCCCAGTTCTCCCACCAATCTGACTGTTCCCCTGATTACATTTTATCTCTGTTTGCTTTGTTTTCTATTCTATTTTATTCTACATTTTCCTTGAGCTTCCTCTCTTTTGATGTCTCGTTTTCTTTGTTATCTCTGTGTCTCCCTCTCCCCTACCTCTCAGTCTGAAGAGGGGTCTCGAACCAAAATGGCACCCATTCCTTCTCTCCAGAGATGCTGCCTGTTCCGCTGAGTTACTCCAGCTTTTTGTGTCTATCTTCGGTGTAAACCTGCATCTGCTGTTCCTTCCTGCACATGATGGTTTTGGATCTTCTCAATCTCTTTTGACAGCCATCTGCTTTAAGGGCCTGTACCACTTGGTGATTTTTTCGGCGACTGTCGGCATCATTGACTGCCAGAATACTGACCAACCACATACTTTCTCCAAAATGTCAGCTATCCAGGGGCAATAGACTGGGATGTGCATTATCACCCCTGTTATTTGCCCTTGTGATTGAACCCTTAGCGGAAAGTATAAGAGCACATCCGAACATTTATGGCTATAATACTAAACACTCCAATAATAAAATATCATTATATGCAGATGGTATTATTATATATTTCCAATTTCCAAATTAGTAGTCCAAATATATTAAATCTTATAGAGGAATTTTGTTCCTTTTCAGGATATAGAATCAACTGGAACAAAAGTGAAATTATGGCAATAACACCTCAAGAGCTGACACACCTTTTAAAATTCCCTTTCAGAATTGTTGCAGAAAAATTTAAATATCTGGGTGTTCAGGTAACCTGAAAATATACTTCTTTATTCAATGCAAACTTCCTGCCTTTAATTACTAAATTAAACACTCTCATTCAATTCTGGAAAACACTCCCGATGTCTCTAGTAGGCAGAATAAATGCTATAAAAATGATCTTACTCCCACAAATTCTCTATTTATTTCAATCAATACCGATATACCTACCTAAAAATTTCTTTAAAAATCTTGACTCTCAGATTACAAACTTTATTTGGGATTATAAAACACATAGAATTCATAAACGACATCTATGTAAACCCAAAGAAACGGGCGGATTGGCTCTTCCCAATTTGTTATATTATTATTGGGCAACAAATATTAAAAATGTAATTTACTGGCTGGATAACGCATGCCAACAGGTAGACTGGTTAATAATGGAGAGAGAGGATTGCTCGCCTTTTAATATAGGCGCGATTCTTCTCTCTCCAACAGTTGAAGAACACACTATATGATAAAAAATCCGATTATACGCAGCATTTTACGAATCTGGAGACAAGTAAAATCAACTTTTAAACTAAGAAATGTATCTCTTCTCCCACCAATAGCTAATAACCCTTAGTTTAAGCCATCTACTATAGATAAAATGTTTACTTATTGGGAAAGAATAGGAATTAAAAAACTTGGAGATCTTTACGAGATGGGAAATCTCCTGTCATTTCAGAAATTACAGTCGAAATACAATCTGAAAGGTAATCAATATTTTAGATATCTTCAAATTCGAGATTATTTGAAAACATATACCCATAACTATCAAGAATTTAGGAGATTGAGAGGGGATCTTATAGAAACTTACAAAATTCTTAAGGGGTTGGACAGGCTAGATGCAGGAAGATTGCTCCCGATGTTGGGGAAGTCCAGGACAAGGGGTCACAGCTTAAGGATAAGGGGGAAATCCTTTAAAACCGAGATGAGAAGAACTTTTTTCACACAGAGAGTGGTGAATCTCTGGAACTCTCTGCCACAGAGGGTAGTCGAGGCCAGTTCATTGGCTATATGTAAGAGGGAGTTAGATGTGGCCCTTGTGGCTAAGGGATCAGAGGGTATGGAGAGAAGGCAGGTACGGGATACTGAGTTGGATGATCAGCCATGATCATATTGAATGGCGGTGCAGGCTCGAAGGGCCGAATGGCCTACTCCTGCACCTAATTTCTATGTTTCTATGTTTCTAAACTCTGCTGCCAGATATATTAGACGAAGGTATGAATAGAAACTCAGAGTCAAACAATCTAACATCATACTTGTATAATACCCATCTAAATGTAGAAATTCCATCGTCAGACGCAATTAGAAGAGACTGGGAAGAGGAACTAGGCCTAACAATTTCCAAAGACAGATGGGAAAAAAATATTTTATATATACATAATTGTTTGATTAACGTTAGGCACATTTTAATCCAATTTAAAACACTGCACAGACTCTACTACTCAAAGACTAAACTGAATATGATTTTTTCAAATGTACCTCCTATTTGTGACAAATGTCTCCTTCAAGCAACTATAACACATTCCTTCGCCTCTTGCATAAAACTACATCACTTTTGTAAAGGAATTTTTGAAATTTTCTGAAAAACATTAAAACCAAAACTGGACCCCCATATGGAACTGATTATTTTCGGAACATCAGAAGCCTGCCCTGAGCTATCAATATTTCAAAGAAGTTTCCTTAATTATGGCCTGATAACTACGAAAAAATTAATACTTAAATTTTGGAAAAATACATCTGCCCCTACTCTTAAAATGTGGATTACAAACATGTCTGAGACGCTACATCTTGAAAATATGAGACTTGTCTTAGCAGGAAAACCAGAGCAATTTTCGAAGACATGGACACCATTCATTGATTTATTACAAGGATAGTATGGTGCAACACAACTTTGGAATTAAACCGATTTACGGGTTAGGTGTGGGGAGAGATATGATTACAGGTGATGGGTGGGGAGAGATATGATGCAGGTATATCATCACTTGCTGGTTTTCTTTCTGTTTTTGTCTTTTTATTTCTTTACTTTTTTCCTATTTCTTTTACTTACTCACTCTTTGACTCACTAATTTGGTAGTCTAGGGGTTCTATTCTTACACATTCACTTTCTCTTTCATTTTCTTTCTTTCTTGCTTTCTCTCTTTTTCTTTTTCATCTTAGTTAAAAATTAAAATTGCTGTACAATAAATGTATTATGTCATATGCCGCGGTTTATACTTTTGTTCTAATTTGCTTCTAATAAAAAAAAATGTTTTAATCTTCAAAGGAGCTCATTAATATTGCGAACATTTCTACTAGTGAGACAATGGCAAACTGAAATCCCTTTTTGTAGATGTTGTAGTTACCGAATCAATTCCGTGGTTTCACAGGAACCTTCTTCCTTCTTAACAAAAACATAGCAAAAATAATTTTTGATTTTAACCAAGAAGCAAATCTACTGCCAGACGCTAGCACAACATAGGCCTTGCATTATCCAATTTTAACACATAAATTAGGGCAACACGGTGGTGCAGCGGTAGAGTTGCTGCCTTACTTCATTCCCACCTCCTTGCGTATAACCTACTTGAACCCCTCCAATCTGGCTTTCGCCCCCTCCATAGCACAGAAACTGCTCTCCTCAAAGTCCTCAACGACCTCCTCACCTCTGCTGACACTGGTTCCCTCAACATCCTCATCCTCCTCGACCTGAGCGCAGCCTTCGATACAGTGAACCATAACATCCTGCTCACCAGACTCAAAGACCTCCGCATTGAAGGCTCTGCACTCAGCTGGCTCCGTTCCTACCTTTCCAACAGATCCCACTTCATCTCTCTCCACAACCACACCTCTGCTACAGCCGCAGTCACTCAAGGCGTTCCCCAAGGCTCCGTACTCGGCCCCCTCCTCTTCATCATCTACATCCTCCCCCTTGGTCAGATACTCCGCCACTTCAATCTGGACTTCCACTGTTACGCTGATGACACCCAGATTTACCTTGGCACCAAATCCCCCCACAACCCCCCCCCCTCTCCCATATCAACTCCTGTTTGTCAGCTATAAAAACCTGGATGCAACATAATTTCCTCAAACTCAACAGCGATAAGACAGAATTCCTCCTCATAGGCTCCAAAGCCACACTCAGCAAAATCAATAACCCCACTCTCACCATCGACGGCACCACTGTCTCCCCATCTCCTCAGGCCCGCAACCTTGGCGTGATCTTTGATTCCACCCTCTCCCTTGAGCCTCACATCCGCCATGTCATTAAAACCTCCTTCTTTCATCTCCGCAACATCGCCAAACTCAGACCCTCTCTCACACCGCCCGCTGCTGAAAGACTCATCCATGCCTTCATCTCCTCCCGACTGGACTATTGCAACTCACTTCTCCTTGGCATCAGCTCCACCTACATCAACCAACTCCAACTGGTCCAGAACGCAGCCGCCCGACTCATCACCCACACCAAATCCTGGCATCACATCACTCCAGTCCTCAAACAACTTCACTGGCTTCCCATCTCCCACCGGATCACCTACAAAATCCTGGTCCTCATCTACAAAGCTCTCCACCATCTGGCCCCCCCATATCTCACTGACCTCCTCTCCCCCTACCAACCCTCACGGTCCCTCAGATCCACATCAGCCGGTCTCCTCTCCATCCACAAGTCCAACCTCCGCAGTTTTGGGGACAGAGCCTTCTCCAGGGCAGCTCCCAGGCTCTGGAACTCCCTCCCCCAACTGATCCGCAATTCCGTGTCCCTCACCATCTTCCAGTCCCGCCTCAAGACCCATCTCTTCACCTCTGCCTATCCTTAGCCCCACGTCCCCGTCCCTTTTCATCTGTGCATTAATTGCCTCATACTGTGTTTTGTATTGAATTCTGACTTTACTTTGTGTACTAGTCATGTCTCTACTATTTATTTCATTCCCCTTACATGTTTTTCCTCTACATGCTCAATTTTTGTAAGGTGTCCTTGAGACTCTTGAAAGGCGCCCATAAATAAAATTTATTATTATTATTATTATTACTGTGCTTACAGCGCCAGAGACCCAGGTTAGATCCCGGCTACGGTTGCTGTCTGTACGGAGTTTGTACGTTCTCCCCGTGACCTGCGTGGGTTTTCTCCGAGATCTTCGGTTTCCTCCCACACTCCAAAGACGTACAGGTTTGCAGGTTAATTGGCTTGGTAAATGTAAAATTGTCCCTGGTGTGTGTAGGATAGCATTAATATGCGGGGATCGCTGGTCGGTGCCGACTCGGTGGGCTGTTTTTGCGCTGTTTCTCTAAACTAAACTAAATAAAATTAAAAATAAGCATTGAATTTGCACCACTCATTCTGTCTCATAACCTTCCTAAATTGTGGGACCATTGAAATGAGCCCATCACTCCCAACTTTGGCCTAATTAATGATTTGAACAACTTACACAGATTAAAACCATTCAAACAGCCCCAGTCTATTGGAAATAAGAAGATAACAATCAATGAAAAAGCAGTAACAGTCAAAAGCAAAACTGAACAAACAATGTGTATATATATCATGCCTTAAATATCTGCAACTTCCGAAAATGCTTCAGAGGAGCTATTCATGAACAACATTTTCTAAAGCACCAAGGTGCCAGGTGAAAGATAAGTTTAAGAAGGCATCTTAAGGGAAGGGGAGAGAGAGGAGAGATTAAAGGCTGGAATCTGCACAGAACTGAAGGCAGGAGAAAGACCGTGTGGGGGAGAGTATCAAAACGACAGAAGCTAACATTGGAGGAAGACGCCATTTTGAAATGAATGGAGCCACATGTGCAGACATTAAGAGAGCTGTCAGCTGGTGCTCTTGCAAGGGTTTGGTTCTTCAGGTCAATGTTGAACGTTTCCACTCCTGCATCTTCACATCTGCACTATCCTACTATCACATCAGATCACCAAAGAACAGGTGTCGATGAAAGAGAACTCTGAAACTGAAGAGTGCTGAGAATTTTGATAAGCTAATTTTCAGTTTGATCTGGTGTGTGGTGTGATCTGGGAGAGAGGTTTATATTGTACAAGTCTCATTCTGTTTGTACTCTGGCACATGTATTGTGGAGATTTTGCACAGTGAGTAATGCAGGAACATAGACAATATGCTGTCTGTCCCTCTGAGTTACTCCAGCATTTTGTGTCTATCTTAGGTTTAAACCAACATCTGCAGTTCCTTCCTAGACACTAACTATACTTGGTGTTAGTACTGCAACAGTCTGCAGCTAAAAGGGCCTGTCCCACTTTCACGACCTAATTCACGACCTCTGCCGAGTTTGCCCTTGACTTGTATTCGCAGCATGGTCGTCACGAGCTCGTAGGAGATCGTAGGTAGGGCGTAGCAGGCCGTGATGCTAGTCGTAGGTACTCGTGGCATCAAGTAGGTCGGGCCGTTTTTTCTAGCCTGATGAAAAATGTCCACGAGTAAAAAAGGTCGTGAATTAGGTTGTGAAAGTGGGACAGGTCCTTAACACTGGCAGTAAGTAGTAAAATACATCAGAAAGCGGGTTCTGCTAAGCCATTTGGGTAGAAACGGACTGCTGGAAGATTATTACATGGAAGCAAAATGCCTGTGACTACGTACAATATAACTTGGGCATACAGTACCGAGACTCTAGCAGCTAATTTGACAGCCTCCAAAAGTGGACTTGCGTATCGCAGTGTTTGACGAATCTGTGTGTCTTGCAGGAAAATGTGCACGACTTCAGCAGCAGTACAGTGGCGCAGCGGTAGAGTTGCCGCCTTACAGCGCCAGAGGCCCGGGTTCCATCCTGACTACGGGTTTGTCCGTTCTCCCTGTGACCTGCGTGGGTTTTCTCTGGGATCTCCGGCTTCCTCCCACACTCCAAAGACTTACAGGTTCATAGATTAATTGGCTTGGTGTAATTGTAAATTGTTGCGATTGTGTGTAGGATAGTGCTATGGGCCTGTCCCACTTAGGCCATTTTTTAGGCAACTACAGACGACTACAGTTTGTCGCCACATGTTCGCCGGGAGTCGTCTCCTCAGTCGCGCAAAAGTCGTAACGTCATTCTGGTCGCCGCTAAATTTTCAACATGTTGAAACATTTTTTGCCGACAGTGGGTTTGACTCCAATGAGCGTAGCTTGACTTCTCCTGACGTAGGTGCTGTCGTAGGTTGTCGCCAGGATGACGTAGGTTGTCGCCGGTTTTTCGGCGACCTGCTACGGCTATGACAGTCGCCGGCAGTTGCCTAAAGAAATCGCCAAGTGGGACAGGACCATTAGTGTGTGGGAATCGCTGGTCGGTGTGGACTCGGTGGGCCAAAGGGCTTGTTTCCGCGGTGTATCTCTAAAGTAAACTAAACTAAACCACGCAGCTAATCTGTTGTTGCAGTTGTACAGGGTCTTGGTGAGACCACACCTGGAGTATTGCGTACAGTTTTGGTCTCCTAATCTGAGGAAAGACATTCTTGCCATAGAGGGAGTACAGAGAAGGTTCACCAGACTGATTCCTGGGATGTCAGGACTTTCATATGAAGAAAGACTGGATAGACTCGGCTTGTACTCGCTAGAATTTAGAAGATTGCGGGGGGATCTTATAGAAACTTACAAAATTCTTAAGTGGTTGGACAGGCTAGATGCAGGAAGATTATTCCCGATGTTGGGGAAGTCCAGAACAAGGGGTCACAGTTTAAGGATAAGGGGGAGGTTTTTTAGGACCGAGATGAGAAAATAATTTTTTACACAAAGTGTGGTGAATCTGTGGAATTCCCTACCACAGAAGGTAGTTGAGGCCAGTTCATTGGCTATATTTAAGAGCGAGTTAGATGTGGCCCTTGTGGCTAAAGGGATGGAGAGAAGGCAGGTACAGGATACTGAGTTGGATGATCAGCCATGATCATATTGAATGGCTCAAAGGGCCGAATGGCCTACTCCTGCACCTATTTTCTATGTTTCTATGTTTCTATGTTGGCACAGAACCTCAGCCCAGTGATGGAAACAAGGTTCACGACAACCAAAGCAACACAGGTGGAGATTTAGATCATCCCAAATGATAGCATCCTCATTCTTTATTCTCCTCACCCAATCTCAGAGTGGACACTCTCCACTGATTTATAAGCCACCAAATGTGTAAGCTTACTTCTCCCCACCATAACCAGTCCATGGAGCTTTTGCTTTTGCAACTATCAAGATCAACACTCTCATCGAGCAAAATGTGTGGGAAGGAATTGCAGATGCTTGCTTTACATCGAAGTATAGACACAAAAAGCTGGAGTAACTCAGCGGGGCAGGCAGCATCTCTGGAGAGAAGGAACGGGTGACCTTACGGGTAGAGACCCTTCTTCTGACTGATGCCTAACCAGGCAATTGCAAACACGAAGATAACAATGAAGATGATGACACACTGACACTCATTCTAAGCCCTGCGGCCACCAATGAAGTAGAGAGTGCGGTGCCACTTCCAATGGATGCCAGGATTGTAATAGGTACATTCATGGAAGCGGCTCAATGGACCATTGGTGTCATCACCCATCACTATGACTCTGACAATGCCCATTCTGCTAACCATCAGCCAACCAGCAGAAGATAAGCACAAAATGTGGATGAGCAGAAGATAAACACAAAATACTGGAGCAAGGTGCCTGCCTGTGGTAGCGAGTCTGGGTTAAAACGTGGTCATGGAATCGGAGAGCAGGATGAATCACAGAGGGGAGCCGTGAGAGAGGTGTCTGAATGAAGGGTCTTGACCCGTAAAGTCACCCGTTCCTTCTCTCCAGAGATGCTGCCTGTCCCGCTGAGTTATTCCAGCTTTTTGTGTCTATCTTTGGTTTAAGCTGGCTTCTGCAGTTCCTTCCTCCACAGCCAACTAGCCCAGACAGTTGCTGCCACCTCCATCATGCTGCAGTCTGAGGCTAGGATGTCCAGACTGAATGCTGCACAAGGTTTCCTCCAGCGTCCCCCACAGAATACAATACACAAAATCAGCAGCCTTCCACCAGCGATGCCATACATTCCCAGAGTGACTCTGCATGAGCAGGCAGAGGCATGCAGAGAACAGGCTGCAAAGGAAGATAGGCACAAAATGCTGGAGTAACACAACGGCACAGGTGGCATCTCTGGAGAGAAGGAATGGGTGAGGTTTTGGGTCGAGACCCTTCTTCACCCATTCCTTCTCTCCAGAGATGCTGCCTGTCCCGCTGAGTTACTCCAGCATTTTGTGTCTTATCTTCGTCTTTTAAGGAGCATCTGCATGTTGGCCGGTATGGGCAAGTTGGGCCGAAGGGCCTGTTTCCACACTGTATCACTCTATGACTCTCTACGACTCTATCCGCAGTACCTTCCTACGCAGACTGTGGGAGGAGAGGTGCCTGCCATGTGTCTATTATTCTTGCATTGTGGCCATTTACCGGTACTGTAGTTGGTGAGCTTTCACAGAGAACTGGCGGCAGCGATAGGTTGTCTTTTCGACTTTCTTTTTTACCTCCTGCTCTGCAGCTGTTTATTGTGCAGATGGCAGCAAGGGAATCTGTTGGCATGGCGACCAGATTGCAAACCACACCGCTTCAATACCTAGCATTGGTAAATCAGAGAGCAAAAGTCTAGATCAGCTTGATTCCAAAAGGCAGCTGGTAGGTCACTTCTGATAATGCTATCATTTATTTGAATTGAATACTTTATTGGCACATGTGATGAGCCACAGTGAAATTCTTTGCCTGCGTAGCCAAGGTATGCGAATAGTCACCACATAAGGGGCAATGACAAGGTTACACAGTATCCCGGGCCAGGTCCGCCTTTGTTGTCCCCCCCTCGCCCCTCACCCTCCCCCCTCCATCCTCCCCCCTCCCCGTCCCCCAAGCCGCTCCTCCATTGTTCTCACCCCACCCCTCCCCCCTCCCCCCTCCCCCCTCCCCCCTCCCCCCTCCCCCCTCCCCCCTCCCCCCTCCCCCCTCCATCCTCCCCCCTCCCCGTCCCCCCAAGCCGGCTCCTCCATTGTTCTCACCCCACCCCCCCTCCCCCCTCCATCCTCCCCCCTCCCCCCTCCCCCCTCCCCGTCCCCCCAAGCCGGCTCCTCCATTGTTCCCACCCCACCCCCCTCCCTCACTGTGTCCTCCTGGTTTAAATTGTGTGTTTAAAGGAGAAATCCCTGAAATGTTCAGAATGTGTGAGTGGTGGTAGTGGGTTGCAAGAGGAGTTGCCCAATGCAAATGTTTTAATCCTGTGTATAAACATTGAGGTATCCATCTTACACACCAGCCTATTTTAGAGGAGAAAGGACGCAGCGTTATGCCAAACCACCTTTTGGTACCAAGCCCGGACAGTCATGCTGCAGTGGTAGGGGCGGCATGGTGGTGCAGCGGTAGAGTTGCTGCCTTACAGCACCAGACACCCGGGTTCGATCCCCACTACTGGTGCTGTCTGTACCGAGCTTGTACGTTCTCCCCGTGACCTGCGTGGGTTTTCTCCGAGATCTTCGGTTTCCTCCCACACTCCAAAGACGTGCAGGTTTGTAGGTTAATTGGCTTGGTATAAATGTAAATTGTCCCTAGTGTGTGTAGGATAGTGTTAGTGTGCGGGGATCGCTGGTCAGTGCGGACTCGGTGGACCGAAGGGCCTGTTTCTACATTGTATCTCTAAACTAAACTAATCTAAGCCAATTGTTTTACTGCAACGGGAATATGATCTGAGATAGGACAAAAATAATGAGGAGAAAATCTATAGATGTGATTGGGCTGATCGCCAATGGTGATGAAACAAAATACAGAGCGGAGGTGCAGAACCTGGCGGACTGGTGCTCACGTAACAACTTGTCACTAAACACCTCCAAGACCAAGGAGCTGATTATTGTCTTCAGGAGGTCCCATAATGGAGAATACGCCCCAATCTCCATTTACGGGGAAAGTGTGGAGAGAGTGTCCAGCTTTAAGTTTCTGGGCACTCACATTTCAGAGGACCTCACATGGTCCACCAACACCGCTGTGCTGGTCAAGAAGGCACAGCAACGACTGTTCTTCCTGAGGACATTAAAAAAGACTGGTCTGCCCCAACAGCTGCTGACAACGTTCTACCGCTGCACCACAGAGAGCATATTAACGTATGGCAACTCTGTGTGGTATCTCAGCTGCACGGAGGCGGAGAGGAGAGCTCTTCAGCGCGTCGTCCACAGAGCGCAGAGGATCATTGGGACACAGCTACCAGCCTTGGAGGGCATCTACCACACACGGTGCCTCAGGAAGGCCGTCAGCATCCATAAAGACTCCTCACACCCTTGTAACGGACTGATTGAACAACTTCACTCCGGCAGACGTTACAAGGCCTTCTACGCCAGAACCTCCAGACTCAGAAACAGCTTTATTCCCAGAGCTATAGCGGCTCTGAACCAGCCCTGCCCCCCATCCCCATGGACTGTCTCCCACGGATGGTCACTTCACACAGCTTATTTATTTATTTTACTTTACTTTTACATCGGTTGGAAGCTGCATATTAAATCTCGTTGCACTGACGTGCAATGACAATAAAAGATATTATTATTATTATTATTATTATTATTATTATTATTATTATTATTATTATTATTATTATTATTATTATTATTATTATTATTATTATTATACAATACAATACAATACAATTCAATTTATTGTCATTTGGACCCCTTGAGGTCCAAACGAAATGCCGTTTCTGCAGCCATACATTACAAACAAATAGACCCAAGACACAACATAATTTACATAAACATCCATCACATCGCTGTGATGGAAGGCCAAAAAAACTTCTCTCTCCACTGCACTCTCCCCCCCGATGTCAGAGTCAAAGTCAAAGCCCCCGGCGGGCGATGGCGAATTGTCCCGCGGCCATTAAGGCCACGCCGGGTGATGCAAGGTCGCACACCGGGTTCTTGGTGTTGGAGCCCCCGGCGTGCGCTCGCAGAGACCCGCGGCCATTCCAAGCCGCGCGGAGCGGTGCTGTAAGGCCCCGCTCCAGGAGCTCTTCAACCCTGCAACTCGGGCGGGAGAAGTCGCCGTTGCGGAAGCCCCGAAAAGCGGTCTCCCTCCAGGGACCCGCGGGCTCCCGGTGCCGCCGTCTGCCAGACCCGCAGTTGCAGCCTCCGAAGCTCCGGAGGTCGGGTCGCAGCAGCGTCCACCACAGCTCCACCCGCTCTGGACTCGGCCAGCTCCGCGACGGTGAGGTGAGTAGTCGGCACCAGAGCCCCCGGTCTTCCTGTTGGAGGCCGCTCCTCGTTGCAGCCCCAACGACAACGGAGACCCGACAAAGAAAAGGTCGGGTCTCCCGTGCAGGGAGAGATTTAAAAGTTACCCCCTCCCCCCCACACCACCCCCACCCCCCCCACACACATACCCCAACAAAAAATAACAAAAACTACATAAAAACATAGACATAAAATAATAAAAACGCAGACGGACTGCAGAGGCCGCTGTTGACGAAAGTCGCGCCGCCCACCATTTTTATTATGTTACTTTTTGTCAACCATGTCGCGTGACCCCTGTTGAATGTCCCATGTAAATTGACTCTGGGGGGGAGAGGGGGGGAGGGGATGAGTGGGGGGGATAACAGATCTGGTCTTGCAGGATTTATGGGTACATTTCGTGGACAATGGCCACTGTTCAATCTCAGGTCCACATGTGCATCCTTGCATTAGAAGTAGTTCAGTGGCTTCAAAATAAATGATAGATAGCTCGGAATTAAACAAAACATCCACAGTGATAAAAAAAAAACGAGTCTCATAGCAAAAACATAATTATTTGAGATTTGATGACAGTTGCATAAAGATTAAGAAGCACACAGTGACATGGGATTATTGGGGGGGATCAGGAAGTATTGGCAAGGGAGGTTATTGTGGTGCTGTGGTTAGTGGAGGCATGGCTTTGCTGAGAGACAGTGGCACCATCGTTAGAGCACCAGGGATGAAGGGGAGGAGAGACGGGGAAAGGAGCTTAACTATAATGGGCAGGACATCAATGGTCATGGATTGTGTAGAACACAGTCACCCTGATAACATTTTATCTCTGTATGCTTCGGTGTCACCTTCTCCTAGCTATCAATGATCTAGTCTACATTTCCCTTGAACCCCATCCCCTTCAATGTCTCGTTTTCACACCATACCCTTCCTTATCTATGCATCTCCCTCCCCCTCTGAAAACTTTTGCAAAACACTTCAACTCCCCCTCCCATTCCCACACAAACCTTTCTGCCCTGAGCCTCCTCCATTGTCAGAGTGAGGCCCAGCGCAAATTGGAGGAACACCACCTCATATTTCACTTGGGCAGCTTACACCCCAGCGGTATGAACATTGACTTCTCTAACTTCAAGTAGCCCTTGCTTTCCCTCTCTCTCTATCCCTCACCCTTCCCAGTTCTCCCACCAGTCTTACTGTCTCCGACTACATTCTATCTCTGTACCGCCAACTCCCCTGACATCAGTCCGAAGAAGGGACTCGACCCGAAACGTTGCCCATTCCTTCTCTCCAGAGGTGCTGCCTGTCCCGCTGAGTTACTCCAGCATTTTGTGCCTATCAATCGTCATGGATATGTAGCAGCTGAACATTAACCAACCGGTTGTGTTTCATTCCCCACAAGCGTAGCTTACACCTTACAAGGTTGATCAAATTGCATTGGAGAAATGGGCTCCAACTGCACCACAATTATTCCAGCGAGCAAATCTGATAGAAAACGCCTCGGCTGCAAGACTGAAAGGCATGCCAATGATTCTGACGGCTAAATTTAGGTCACTAGCAGCAAATATTTACTTACTTAACCAGAACAAGATCAACAGTTTCAAGTTGTTGTCATATAGTATGATTTACAGCCTGTACACTAAGCTCATTGATGAAAGAGTCAGATGCTGTATTGAGAAGTAAATAGGACGAACCCTGCTGTTAGGAACAAATACTAGTTAAAGTACTGAGGACTGCCTTGTTATTTTCCCTTCAGCCTGAGTTTGCCATTCACTTTGCACTGCACACTAACTTTTTTTCAGGAGAATGCTACAGATAATACTGAGGTCTAGTCTACATTTTCCTTGATCTCCATTCTCTAAGTCCTATTTTCACATCTTACACTTCCTTATCTTTGCATTTCCCTCTCCCCTCCCATTAGTCTGAAGATGGGTCTCGACCCGAAACATCACACATTCTTTGGTCCATATCCCTCTAAACCTGTCCTATTCATGTACCTGTCTAACTGTTTCTTAAACGATGGGATAATCCCAGCTTCAACTACTTCCTCTGGCAGCTTCTCCCATACACTCACCACCCTCGGTTACCCCTTGGATTCCTATTAAATCTTTTCCCCTTCACCTTGAACCCATGTCCTCTGGTCCTCGATTCCCCTACTCTGGGCAAGAGATTGTGCATCTGCTCATCGTATTCCTCTCATGATTTTGTATACCTCTATAAGATCTCCCCTCATTCTCCTACGCTCCATGGAATAGAGACCCAGCCTTCTTAATCTCTCACATCGACACTCCCTGGACTTCAGGCCTCACTAACCCAGACCTGCAACGGACCCCAGCTGTATTTCATCCGCCGGAAGATCCACCTCTTAAATAAAAAATTCCTGGCCTACCTGAATTCCACCAAGGACCTTAAATTATCCCGACTCCAGGCCGCTCCCGACGCCTACACTCCGCGACTCGACCGCTCGCAGACTCCGGGCCCCAACCCTGGCCCGCATCCCCACTTCACCACCAACTTCCATCCGGCACTCCAATACACCTGGACGATTTCCGACACTTCCCTACCATTCCTTGACCTCACCATCTCCATCGCAGGGGACAGACTCCTGACCGACATACATTATAAACCCACTGACTCACATGGCTATCTGGACTACACGTCTTCCCACCCTGCCCCCTGTAAAGACTCCATCCCCTACTCCCAATTCCTCCGCCTACGCCGCATCTGTTCCCAGGATGAGACATTTCATACCAGGGCATCGGAAATGTCCTCGTTCTTCAGGGAACGGGGATTCCCCTCCGCCACCATAGATGAGGCTCACACCAGGGTCTCATCCATACCCCGCAACACTGCTCTCTCTCCCCATCCCCGCACACGCAACAAGGGCAGAGTCCCTCTGGTCCTCACCTTTCACCCCACCAGCCGGCAAATACAACACATAATCCTCCGCCATTTCCGCCACCTCCAACGTGACCCCACCACTCGCCACATCTTCCCATCTCCCCCCATGTCTGCCTTCCGCAAAGACCGCTCCCTCCGCAACTCCCTCGTCAATTCTTCCCTTCCCTCCCGCACCACCCCCTCCCCGGGCACTTTCCGTTGCAACCGCAAGAAATGCAACACCTGTCCCTTCACCTCCCCCCTCGACTCCATTCAAGGTCCCAAGCAGTCGTTCCAGGTGCGACAAAGGTTCACCTGTATCTCCTCCAACCTCATCTACTGCATCCGCTGCTCTAGATGTCAGCTTATTTACATCGGTGAGACCAAGCGTAGGTTGGGCGACCGTTTCGCCGAACACCTCCGCTCAGTCCGCCTTAACCTACTTGACCTCCCGGTGGCTCAGCACTTCAACTCCCCCTCCCATTCCCAATCCGACCTCTCTGTCCTGGGTCTCCTCCATTGCCAGAGTGAGCAACAGCGGAAATTGGAGGAACAGCACCTCATATTCCGTCTGGGGTCCTTGCGCCCTTATGGCATCAACATTGAGTTCCCCCAATTTGGCTAGCCTGTGCTGTCCCCTCCCCTTCCTTCACCCTCTAGCTGTCTCCTCCCATCCGCCCGCCCTCGGGCTCCTCCTCCTCCCTTTTTCCTTCTTTCTTTCCCCACCCCCCATCAGTCTGAAGAAGGGTTTCGGCCCGAAACGTCGCCCATTTCCTTCGCTCCATAGATGCTGCTGCACCCGCTGAGTTCCTCCAGCAAGTTTGTGTACCTTCTTAATCTCTCCCTATAGTTCACACCCTCTAGTCCTGGCATCACCCTCGTAAATCATTTCTAAATCCTTTCAAGCTTGACAATATCTTTCCTATAACATGGTGCCCAGAACTGAACACAATATTCTAAATGCAGTCTCACCAACGTCTTATACAACTGCAACATGACCTCTCAACTTCTATACTCAATACTCTGACTGATGAAGGCCAATGTGCCAAAAGCCTTTTGACCACCTTATCTACTGAAATGCGTCAAGCCTACACGTTGAGTGTCTTATGGACTGTGATAGAATTGATGTGTAGGTTTGATCGCCAAATGGAACCAGCACTAGAATATTGAAGTAGTTCTTCTAATAATGTACTTACTGTAAGTGCAAAGACCACTGTCACTCCCGCCGTGGGATGCCAGCAAGTGCCCTAGACCTCCTCCCTCATCTCCATCCAGGGACCCCAGCAGGTGAGACAGAGTTTCACATGCACCTCTAACCTCATCTGCTGCATCCGGCGTTCCCAATGTGGCTGCCTTGGTGAGGCCAGGCGGTGACTTGCCGACCTGTTGGTCCACATCCCTCCAAACCTGTCCTATCCATGTACCTGTCTAACTGTTTCTTAAAAGTTGGGATAGTCCTAGCCTCAGCTACCTCCTCTGGCAGCTTGTTCCATTCACCCACCACCCTCTGTGTGAAAAAGTTACCCATGAGATTCCTATTAAATCTATTCCCCTTCACCTTGAACCTATATCCTCTGGTCCTCAATTCCCCTACTCTGGGCAAGAGATTCTGTGCATCTACCCAATCTATCCCTTCAAGCTTTACAATATCTTCCCTGTAACATGGTGCCCAGAACTGAACACAATATTCTAAATGCGGTCCCACCAACGTCTTATACAACTGCAACATGACCTCCCAACTTCTATACTCAATACTCTGACTGATGAAAGCCAATGTGCCAATATGCCGAAAGCCTTTTTGACCACCTTATCTACCTGCGACTCGACCTTCAAGGAACCATGCACCTGTACTCCTAGATCCTTCTGCTCTACAACACTACCCAGAGGCCTACCATTTACTGTGTAGGTCCTGCCCTTGTTCGACGTCCCAAAATGCAACGCCTCACACTTCTCTGTAGTAAATTCCATCAACCATTCCTCTGCCCACCTGGCCAATCGATCCAGATCCTGCTGCAATCTTTCACAACCATCTTCACTATCTGCAAAACCACTAACTTTTGTATCATCAGCAAACTTGCTAATCTTGCCCTGTATGTTCTCATCCAAAACATTGATAATAATAATAATAATAAATTTTATTTATGGGCGCCTTTCAAGAGTCTCAAGGACACCTTACAAAAATTGAGCATGTAGAGGAAAAACATGTAAGGGGAATGAAATAAATAGTAGAGACATGACTAGTACACAAAGTAAAGACAGAATTCAATACAAAACACAGTATGAGGCAATTAATGCACAGATGAAAAGGGACGGGGACGTGGGGCTAAGGATAGGCAGCGGTGAAGAGATGGGTCTTGAGGCGGGACTGGAAGATGGTGAGGGACACGGAATTGCGGATCAGTTGGGGGAGGGAGTTCCAGAGCCTGGGAGCTGCCCTGGAGAAGGCTCTGTCCCCAAAACTGCGGAGGTTGGACTTGTGGATGGAGAGGAGACCGGCTGATGTGGATCTGAGGGACCGTGAGGGTTGGTAGGGGGAGAGGAGGTCAGTGAGATATGGGGGGGCCAGATGGTGGAGGGCTTTGTAGGTGAGGACCAGGATTTTGTAGGTGATCCGGTGGGAGATGGGAAGCCAGTGAAGTTTTTTGAGGACTGGAGTGATGTGATGCCAGGATTTGGTGTGGGTGATGAGTCGGGCGGCTGCGTTCTGGACCAGTTGGAGTCGGTTGATGTAGGTGGAGCTGATGCCAAGGTGAAGTGAGTTGCAATAGTCCAGTCGGGAGGAGATGAAGGCATGGATGAGTCTTTCAGCAGCGGGCGGTGTGAGAGAGGGTGTAGATGACAAACAGTAACGGGCCCAGCACCAGACCTTGACGTGCACCACTAGTCACAGGCCTCCAGTCTGAGAAGCAACCTTCCACCATCACCCTCTGCTTCCTTCAATGGAGCCAATTTGCCATCCATTCAGCTATCTCTCCTTGGATCCCATGCGATCTAACCTTCCAGAGCAGCCTACCATGCGGAACCTTGTCGAACGCCTTATTAAACAAATTTTAAAATGCGAATTTTAAATGCTGACGAACGTTTCATGTTTGAAAATCTTCATAAGAGTCAGTTCTGGGTGTAACTACAGCTGGGGTGTATGTTGTCTTTGAAGAGCAGCTACACAATGATCAAAGTACAGAGGGGGTGCAGTGAGAGAGGGTGGAGTCTGAAGAAGGGTCTCGACCCTAAACGTCACCCACTCTCCAGTGATGCTGCTGTCGGTCCCGCTGAGTTACACCAGCATTGTGTCTCACTACACTTTGATTGTTTCTTTGCTATTGGTTTTGAATTTAACAAGCGGCACCACACAGGGTGCACACACAACTTTAGAGGAAGTACAAAAGGAAATAGAATAAAGGAATGTGAGAGGGGGAGGACATTTCCTATCATTTACACTTGTCAACAATGCTCTCAGGTAGATTAAATCCTGCTTCAAAGGCTCACCAGCAGTAAACATTTGGCATTGTAACCTTTGGAACACAAGATGATAGATGATATCGAGTGTGGTCAGTCCTTGCTATTAATCAATTTACATAGTATTCAAATAAGAATAAATTACGCCTACTGATAGAATCCACAATGTGAAAGACAGTTGGTTTATATCCAGTTTGGGTGCATGCCTCTTGCAAAGTATTTTGTGACATTTTCAGAGTTAAAGGTGTGTTTCAGAAAAGCAATTGTTGTTGCAATACTATGTTAACATGCAACCAAGCACTGTGCGATCTCAGTGATTTGAAGGGAAGTGGTCACTTCAATAGGAAATGCGAGTTCATTATACAGCTGGCACACATCAAAGCAGGCCAATGTCATAAAGTTACCCCCAACCGCACATCCCCTTGCTTTGCTTTTCACCTAATGGAGTTCTAGACTCATGCTGGGATATTATTCTGCAGGCTCACAGTTGATTCAACCAAACACCATACTTGATGTGAAAGATCAAAACTTGGATGCTGAAACCAATTGTGTGCAGGGAGGTGCTGGTGGGAAAACCACTGGTGAGCCAATAGACAATAGACAATAGACAATAGACAATAGGTGCAGGAGTAGGCCATTCGGCCCTTCAAGCCAGCACCGCCATTCAATGTGATCATGCCTGATCATCCCCAATCAGTACCCAGTTCCCGCCTTCTCCCCATATCCCCTGACTCCGCTATCTTTAAGAGCCCTATCTAGCTCTCTCTTGAAAGCCGTACATTATTAAGGGGCCGTTTAGGACTGAGATAAGAAGAACGCTTTATAACTCAGCAGGACAGGTGGTGTCTCTGGAGAGAAGGAATGGGTGACGTTTCGCATTCGAGACCCTTCTTCAGACTGGTCTGTAGTTCAGTAGTCTGGAGAAAACGTCACCCATTCCTTCTCTCCAGAAATGCTGCCTGTCCTGCTGAGGTACTCCTGCATTTTGTGTCTATCTTTGGTTTAAACCAGCATCTGCAGTTCCTTCCTCCACCCACATCCATCTGTTCACCAACCTCTATCATGCAGTTAGGTTACAACTGAAGATGGACACAAAAAGCTGGAGTAACTCAGTGGGACAGACAGACAATGGACAATACTGTAGGTGCAGGAGTAGGCCATTCGGCCCTTCGAGCCAGCACCGCCATTCATTGTGATCATGGCTGATCATCCACATCAGTACCCCGTTCCTGCCTTCTCCCCATATCCCCTGACTCCGCTATTTTTAAGAGCTCTATCTCTCTTGAAAGCATCCAGAGAATCGGCCTCCACTACCTTCTGAGGCAGAGAATTCCACAGATTCACGACTCTCTGGTTGAAAACGATTTTCCTCATCTCCGTTCTAAATGGCTTACCCCTTATTCTTAAACTGTGGCCCCTGGTTCTGGACTCCCCCAACATCAGGAACATGTTTCCTGCCTCTAGCGTGTCAGACGGGTCGGAGGGTCAGACAGCGGGTCTCAGCGTGCTGGAGTGCTGGAGTAACTCAGCGGGTCAGACAGCATCTCTGGAGAAAAGGAATAGGTGACATTTCAGGTCGAGACCCTTCTTCAGATGACCTAAAACGTCACCTATTCCTTTTCTTCAAAGATGCTGTCTGACCGGCTGAGTTCTTCCAGCTTTTTGCATCTATCTTCGGTTTAAACCAGCATCTGCAGTTCCTTCCTACACATAGGTTATGACTCAAACCCATTTGCCTACCTTTGTTCGATAACCCTTGATTCTTTTGCCAAATTAAAGTTACTTAACCCTACTCTCTCTCACATTAACCACCTCCCACCCGTCCCACCCAACCCCAACCCCACACCCAACCCCAGCCCCACTCCCAACAGCGACCCTTTGGTTCCAGATTTCCACAATCCTCTTTGTGAGCATGGGCTTATGCCTAGACTCAGAAGTTCTTGATTAGTACGGGTGTCAGGCTATATAGGGTGAAGGCAGGAGAATGGGGTTGAGAGGGAAAAATAGATCAGCCATGTGTCGGAAGGAACTGCACATGCTGGTTTAAACCAAAGATAGACATTGAATGCTGGAGTAACTCAGCGGGACAGGCAGCACCTCTGGAGAGAAGGAATGGGTGACGTTTCGGGTCAGGTCTTCTGAAGTAGGGTCTTGACCCAAAACATCACCCATTCCTTCTCTCCAGAGATGCTGCCTGTCCCGCTGAGTTACTCCAGCTTTTTTTGTCCATCTTTGACAAATCAGCCATGATTGAATGGCGGAGTAGACTTGATGGGCCGAAAGGCCTAATTCTGCTCCTAGACTTTATAAACTGCGAAATGGACTGGTTCTACTTTTAAGATGATACTATTTCTTCAGATTTCCTCACCAGATGAAATGGTTGCTCCCAACTGCCCTATCAGACTCCGTTCTCATTTCAAGGCCACGAATTAGATCATTAACGGAATTCAAAACACTGAAATCTATGAGGAAGACGTTAGCTCTTATGATTTCCTTTTCCTTGCGTTGCCCAGTGATGGAGAGATAGTTGGATGTATCTACTAATCCACCTTTCAATGAGCTGTGAGGATGAAAGGTTGTCTGTCAGGAGTGACTCGAATGCCTTTCTGTTGATCCGAGGCTTGCTGTACAGCATTACACACCATGACAAGGCGAAAATTAACCCAAACATCGCCAACACATTTTTAATCAACTACTCACTGTGGTCTATCAAAAGTCTGTTGTCTCAATGTATATGTGTAACTATGTGCCAAGGAGTCAAATAACTTTGGCAACTGGACACAAGCACTAAGATGCTTCAATTAATATATTCTTATTTCATATGTTATGTTATGTGAATCTTTGGCGAAGTGGGTCACATATATTAATTGTAAGAATTGGCACAGCATATACTTTACATCAACCCTTTGGTACAAGGTTTAGTTTAGTTTATTGTCACGTAAAAAGTTTTTGTTGCATGCTAACCAGTGAGAAGAAAGACAATACATGATGACAATCGAGCCATTTACAGTGTACAGATACATGATAAGGGAACAACGTTTAGTGCAAGGTAAAACCAGCAAAGTCTGATCAAGGATAGACCGCGGGTCACCAAAGAGGTAGATAGTAGTTCAGCACTGCTCTCTGGTTGTGGTAGGATGATTCAGTTGCCTGATAACAGCTGGGAAGAAACTGTCTCTGAATCTGGAGGTGTGTGTTTTCACACTTCTATACCTTTTGCCTGATGGGAGAGGGGAGAAGAGGGAGTGGCCGGGGTGCGACTCGTCCTTGATTATGCTGAAGGCAGACACAAAATGCTGGCGTAACTCAGCGGGACAGGCAGCATCTCTGGAGAGAAGGAATGGGTGACATTTCGGGTCGAGACCCTTCTTCAGACTGAAAGTCAGGGGAGAGGGAAACGAGAGGTATAGCACAGATGAAGATATGCATTGTTGGCTGTGGGTTGGATGAGAACGAGTTATACAGACAGTGAAACGCACCAGGACGATAGTGAAACGTATAACAACCAGGATGGGGGACGGAGAGAGAGGGAATGTAAGGGTTACTTGAAGTTAGAAAAATCACAATTAATTTTTTGATTAAACATTGCATTCCCTCTCTCTCCGTCCCTCCACCAGCCCAGTCGCCGTACTAATTTCACTGTCATCCTGTTGAGTTTCAGTGTCTGTATAACTTGTTATCACCTGCCCCACAGCCAACAATGGCCCATTGTGGGCTCCACCTTTCCTCGATTGTTGTTGTTTTTTGCATATCTTCCATTCATTTGTCCTATATCTTGCGTTTCCCTTTCCCTACCTCTCGGTCTGAAACGTCACCGATTCCTTCCTTCTCTCCAGAGACGCTGTCTGTCCTGCTGAGTTACACCAGCTTTTTGTGGCTGCCTCCTTTGCTTAAAGCCTTGTCCCACGGTGCGAGTTCATTCTAAGAGCTCTCCCGAGTTTAAAAAAAATCACTCGTGGTAAGCACGGAGAATGAACGTAGCGGGTACGTCGGAGCTCTGGGACGTCTCTTAGCGCTAAGGGCAGGTACTCGGGAAGACTCGCTAACGGCAGGTAAGCACGGGAAGACTCGTGAAGATTTTTCAACATGATGAAACATGTCCACGTGAGCCCCAAGTACCGACGAGCGGCCATTACCGTAAATCTCTGAGTTCGAATCAGGGCAAACTCGGGGGAACTCTTGGAATGAACTCGTACCGTGGGACAGGAGTTTTACTGTTATACTGAGATCACCTCAGCAAGCCCTCTTCTTCATGCATATGGCGTGCACAGCCTAAAGTTGTAAGACAACTTGTTCTGTTTGATCTTCTGTTAGTGCACACCAGGTTGATTGCATTCGTCGCGACAGGGTGGACCTCGTGAAGGTTGCAATCTCCCACCCCAGCCTCAGCAAGTGCCACGTGGAAATGAGCTGTTGAATTACCGGGTGTGTAGTTATCATGTCTGTTAATATTCGTTGTGCTGGGATCACGTCAAGAGAATGGCCAATTGGGAAGGTATCTAATGCCCTTGGACCCAACAAGAAATGAAAACCTAAGATGGAGCTTGAGCACCGCAGATAAGATAAACATCAATCAGAACAATTATCATCGTCAATGTTAAATATGTGTTTAACAATACTCTGGGCCTCTCATTCTTATAACGATTTATGTGCTAATTCATGTGACTAAATGACATCACTCATGCCACAGACTGACATTAAATAGAAACTCACAAGTTAAATGGACATTGGATTTTCCTACCTTGCACACAGAACTTCAGTTCCTTCACATCTGTTACTGTTGTTGAAACCAGCTTCTCTGGGACTTTTTTACTCATGCGGTTATAGTTCCTTCGCTTCTTTGTTTCACCCCAAAGGTTAGAGCCGCCATGCATACTGGGAATGTTAAGGATTGCAATCCCTTCCAGTGACATGTTACTGAGGTCAAGGACAATTCCATCACACTGGAAGATAGAAATCATAAAACGTCACATTCTTTCATGAAACTGATTAACACAACCTTCTAAAGTCAAAAGAAAGACACACAGTGACCTCTGCCACCTTGCTGTACATCAATCATTTACAACTTTCAGAGCAAAAGGAGTTATTTCATAATTGTCGTTTAACATGAATCAGTTGGCTTGCTTCCAGATGATCAATAAAATACCAGAATTACTTTTGCGCTCTTTAGTTTGAAGGTGGAATTTATGTTTGGCAGCAATATTATTTTCAGTTTCACACTTAAATCAATGATGCACATAAAAGATAACTGAAGTTTGACTTTTCATGCCGGGGGGAGAATTAAAAAAAAAAGTAATATGATAACTTATTTGAGCCATTTTTTGCTTATCCTTGTTCCGATAAAGCAAGACACATCGCACTCACGTCGCAGCGGCCTCTGCAGTCCGTCTGTCGTTTTTTATTTTTTGTCTCGTTTGAATGTAGTTTAAAGTGTTTTTTTTTAAACTGGGTATGTGTGTGGGGGCGGGGGGAAACTTTTAAAATCTTCCCCCTGCACGGAGAACCTGACCTTTTCTCTGTCGGGTCTCCGTTGTCGTTGGGGCCGAGCACCGTGGAGCGGCCTCCAACTGGAACAACCTGGGAGCTCCAGTCGCGGAGCCTGCGGACTTACCCACCATCGTGGAGCTGGCCGAGTTCGGAGCGGGAGGAATGGTGGTGGCGCGCCGCTGTGACCCAACCCCGGAGATTCGGAGGCTCCAACCGCAGGTCTGGTGGACAGTAACACCGGGAGCCCGCGGGTCCCTGGTGGGAGACCGCTTTTCCGGACTTCCGCAACGGCGACTTCTCCCGCCCGAGTTGTGGGGTTGAAAATTACCTGGAGCGGGACCTTACATCGCCCGGCGCGGCTTTAAATGGCTGCGGGACTTGTTAGCGCACGCTGGGGGCTCCAACACCAAGACCCGGAGCGCGGTCTTGCATCACCCGGCGCGGCTTTAATGGCCGCGGGACACTTACCATCGCCCGCCGGGGGCTTTGACTCTGACATCGGGAGGAGAACGAGGAGTGCAGGGGAGAGATAAGACTTTGCCTTCCATCACAGTGAGGAGGAGATTCACTGTGATGGATGTTTGTGTAAATTGTCTTGGTTCTTTTTCTTGTGTGTATGACTGCAGAAATAACATTTCGTTTGAACCTCAATGAGGTTCAAATGACATCAAATAAATTGTATCATTGTATCATTGTATCATTGTCCATGAGATTTGAGTCTCTTCTTTGCCTCCCAAATTGGGATTGATAAGTACAAATAGTAGGAAACTCACATATTAACCGCAGAGAGACACATGCCCTTGTGGCTAAAGGGATCAGAGGGTATGGAGAGAAGGCAGGTACGGGATACTGAGTTGGATGATCAGCCATGATCATATTGAATGGCGGTGCAGGCTCGAAGGGCCGAATGGCCTACTCTTGCACCTAATTTCTATGTTTCTATGTTTCTATGTGGATGAACCTATCATATCCATTAATTCCGTAAGAAAATGGCATGAAAGGCTTTCATTAATTTTCCAACTTAATGGTATTGAATAAACATTATTCAAAATGATACGGTTGAATTTCACACAAAGCGATCTAAGGTTAATGTTTGAAAATTGATTTTTAAATTCTTCTGTAATCCAATGCAATATGGGCAGACAGGTAGTAAATTTGGGCGAATGTTATTCCAGACCCACATCAATGTGGTTGACCGAAATGTATGTATGTTTTCTAAAAGCCCAGCAAGCCATTTAAACAGAGGCATTCGAGGCTACACTGAATGTAGGGTCAATCAGCAAAACTCACAACATGCTGGCGGCAAAAACAGAGATGCAGGAAAGGATCTCATTGTGCAATGTGTCCATTGAATGATACAGCAAGATAGGATGTACTTGTAATGACCTAAGGGTCTGTCCCACTTACGTGCCCCTTGGCACGCAAATTATGCGACCTCGTGGTCGCGTTGAGCCGAGACGGTCGAGCGAAGGTCCGGCGCGATTACATGCGTACGCACAGCCGTCTGGAGCGCATTACATCATTTGAAGATGGACACAAAGCAGGAGTAACTCAGCGGGACCGGCAGCATCTCTGGAGAGAAGGAATGGGTGACGTTTCATGTCGATACTCTTCTTCAGTCTAAAAAGAAGGGTCTTGACCCGAAACGTCACCCATTGCTTCTCTCCAGAGATGCTGCCGGTCCCGCTGAGTTACTCCTGCATTTTGTGTCTCTCTTCAATTTTCTTGGCCCCGCTCTGGGAGTAGAGGTGGGGGCGGATCCGGACCGCAACGGCCGTGAGCCCCAGGCCGAGCTCGGCGATCGTTTGCCTGCTTCTGCTGCTGTTGGAGATGAGACGTTGCGTCGCGCCAGGGTCTTGGGCCTGTCCCACTTTGGCCGTTAGTTCCGCGACAGGCCATTGGCGTGCGAAGATTTAGTTCACTGAAAGAATTTTGGAGCCCCACGCGATGTCGGGACCGGCCCCGCACGAATCCATAACCCTCCGCACTTGTAAGTGGGACCGGCCCCACGTGGCCATACGGTGCCCGTACGCCTCAAGCAACCACGTAATCTGCGAGCCTAGGACGCGTATGTGGGACAGGCCCTTACCACTGGAGCAATTCTAAATCCTCCCAAAGTAATATTTTACAATCTACAGCTGTCACTACTTTGCTATCCTATGTTTGGTTGAATTACAGGGTCCTCCATAATGTTTGGGACAAAGACCCATCATTTATTTATTTGCCTCTGTACTTCACAATTTGAGATTTGTAATAGAAAAAAAATCACATGTGGTTAAAGTCCACATTGTCAGATTTTATTAAAGACCATTTTTATACATTTTGGTTTCACCATGTAGAAATTACAGCTGTGTTTATACATAGTCCCCCCATTTCAGGACACCATAATGTTTGGGACACGTGGCTTCACAGGTGTTTGTAATTGCTCAGGTGTGTTTAATTGCCTCCTTAATGCAGGTATAAGAGAGCTCTCAGCACCTAGTCTTTCCTCCAGTCTTTCCATCACCTTTGGAAACTTTTATTGCTGTTTATCAACATGAGGACCAAAGTTGTGCCAATGAAAGTCAAAGAAGCCATTATGAGACAGAAAAACAAGAATAAAACTGTTAGAGACAAACCTTAGGCTTATCAAAATCAACTGTTTGGAACATCATTAAGAAGAAAGAGAGCACTGGTGAGCTTACTACTCACAAAGGGACTGGCAGGCCAAGGAAAACCTACAGAGCTGATGACAGAAGAATTCTCTCTATAATTAAGAAAAATCCCCAAACCCCTGTCCGAAAGATCAGAAACACTCTTCAGGAGTCAGATGTGGATTTGTCAAAGACCACTGTCTGCAGAAGACTTCATGAACAGAAATACAGAGGCTACACTGCAAGATGCAAACCACTTGTATCATTGATGATACAACTGTTGATGACCAGGTTACAATTGCCAAAAAGTACTTAAAAGAGCAACCACAGTTCTGGAAAAAGGTCTTGTGGACAGATGAGACGAAGATTAACTTATATCAGAGTGATGGCAAGAGCAAAGTTTGGAGGAGAGAAGGAACTGCCCAAGATCCAAAGCATACCACCTCATTTGTGAAACAAGGTGGTGGGGGTGTTATGGCCTGGGTATGTATGGCTGCTGAAGGTACTGGCTCACTTATCTTCATTGATGATACAACTGCTGATGGTAGTAGCATAATGAATTCTGAAGTGTATAGACACATCCTATCTGATCAAGTTCAAACAAATGTCTCAAAACTCATTGGCCAGCGGTTCTTTCTACAGCAAGACAATGATCCCAAACCTACTGCTAAAGCAACAAAGAATTTTTTCAAAGCAAAAAAATTGTCAATTCTTGAGTGGCCAAGTCAATCACCCGATCTGAACCCAATTGAGCATGCCTTTTATATGCTGAAGAGAAAACTGAAGGGGACTAGCCCTCAAAACAAGCATAAGCTAAAGATGGCTGCAATACAGGCCTGGCAGAGCATCACCAGAGAAGACACCCAGCAACTGGTGATGTTGATGAATTGCAGACTTCAAGCAGTCATTGGATACAAAGGATATGCAACAAAATACTAAACATGACTACTTTCATTTACATGACATTGTTGTGTCCCAAACATTATGGTGTCCTGAAATGGGGGGGACTATGTATAAACACTGCTGTAATTTCTACATGGTGAAACCAAAATGTATAAAAATGGCCTTTATTAAAATCTGACAATGTGCACTTTAAGCACATGTGATTTTCTTTCTTTTACAAATCTCAAATTGTGAGTACAGAGGCAAATAAATAAATGATGGGTCTTTGTCCCAAACATTATGGAGGGCCCTGTACTAGCCCAAGAATGGAATTATTAGAATTTATTAGAATTATTAGAATCACAGCATTGCACAGATCAGAAACCGTCTATTTAAACCAATCCGCCCACTCCAACCAATCAACATTCTTCCTGATGAACCCCATGCCCAGTATTTGGTCCATAGCCCTGTCTGCCTAAGTGATTCAAGTGTTCATCTGGACACTTCTTCAATGCTGTCAGTGACCCAGCTTCAAGCATTCTCTCCGGCAGAGGTAGACACAACATGCTGGAGTAACTCAGCAGGACCGGCATCATCTCTGGAGAGAAGGAATGGGTCGAGACCCTTCTTCAGACTGGTTAGGGATAAGGAAAACGAGAGATATAGACAATGATGTTGAGAGATAAAGAACACTGAATGAAAGATATACAAAAGACTAACGATGATAAAGGAAACAGGCCATTGTTAGCTGTTTGTTGGGTGAAAACAAGAAACTAGTGTGACTTGGGTAGGGGAGGGGTAGAGAGAGAGAGAGAATGCTGGGGCTACCTGGTGAGAGAAATCAATATTCATACCACTGGACTGTGAGCTGCCCAAGGAAATATGAGATGCTGTTCCTCCAATTTACGTTTAGCCTCACTCTGACAATGGAGGAGACCGAGGACAGAAAGGACTGTGTGGGAATGGGAAGGAGAATGAAAGTGTCCAGCAACAGAGTTATACAGCATGGAAACAGGCCCTTCAGCCCAACTTGCACACACCATCCAAGCTGTCCCAGCTACACTAGTTCCACCTGCCCGCGTTTGGCCCATATCTCTCCAAACCTATCTTATCCATGTACCTGTTTAAGAAACAGCGGCAGATGCTGGAACAGTCGTAGGTAGACAAAAAAATGCTGGAGAAACTCAGAGGGTGAGGCAGCATCTATGGAGAGAAGGAATAGGCGACGTTTCGGGTCGAGACCCTTCTGCAAACTATCCATATACCTGTCTAACAGTTTCTTAAATGTTGGGATGGTCCCTGTTTCAACTACCTCCTCTGGGCAGCTTGTTCCATACATCCACCACCCTTTGGGTGAAAGAAGTTACTCCTCAGATTCATGTTAGATCTTTTTCCCTTTACCTTAAACCTTTGTCCTCAGGTCCTCAATTTACCTACTTTGGACCAAAGATCTTATAGCGAAGCAAGATGGGTTACTCTCACGCAAACGTGTAGTACGCTCATGGGCGGATTCATGGGTGATTATATGACTCATTTTAGCAACCTGCCCCCGCCATCTTGTTCTGCCATCTTGTTCCGCCATCTTGCTCCGCCATCTTGCTTCCGGCCAAAGATTGGATCCACAGCGGGGAGAGGGAGTGCGCGGCCCGGGGCAGCGGGAAAGGGAGTGTGGGGCCCGGGGCAGTGGAGAGAGGGAGTGTGGGGTCCGGGGCAGCGGGGAGAGGGAGTGTGGGGCCCGGGGCAGCGGGGAGAGGGAGTGTGGGGTCCGGGGCAGCGGGGAGAGGGAGTGTGGGGCCCGGGGCAGCGGGGAGAGGGAGTGTGGGGCCCGGGGCAACGGGGAGAGGGAGTGTGGGGTCCGGGGCAGCGGGAGTGTGGGGCCCGGGGCAACGGGAGAGGGAGTGTGGGGCCCGGGGCAGCGGGAGAGGGATTGTGGGGCCCGGGGCAGCGGGGAGAGGGAGTGTGGGGCCCGGGGGCAGCGGGAGAGGGAGTGTGGGGCCCGGGGCAGCGGGAGGGGGAGTGTGGGGCCCGGGGAGGGGGAGGGTGGGGCCCGGGGCAGCGGGGAGAGGGGGTGCGCGGCCCGGGGCAGCGGGGAGAGGGGCATAGGAGGGGGGGAGACATTGTAGTGTGGGGGCAGGCGAGGGAGTGCCGGGGGGGGGGGGGGGGGGGGGGGGGGGGATAAGGTCCTAGTGTGTGTGAAGTTGCGGGGAGGTTTACAATGTTTCTTATTTAATGTCCCTTGTCTAGTCTGAAATAAAGTTCATCATTGGATCAGAAGAAATATAATTGTGTGTGTTTTATGATTATATACATTTATATCACATTCATGTATGTGTGTTTATAAACATTTTATTCTTTAACAAGAATTAACAGAATTATGAACTAATAGAATTATGAATCTAACCCTATATCACACACAAAAACTGTTCCCCCGCAATGTCAATTACCCTGCGAGTCGGGTCGGTTCCGGTTACTACAAAATCAACTCAAACACTGCTTGTGAGCCATTTAAAAAGAAATTATTTAAAAAACATTAAAAAAGACAATTACCAGAGTCAAATGTTATTGTTGACAAGAAGTATGAACTGACAGATTTATGAATCTAACACACACAAACTGTTGCCCCGCAACATTGATTACACTGGGAGTCGGGTCGGGTCAGGTAGGCTCAGGTTACTAAAATGGGCGGGGAAAAATGCCCATGATCCCCTCCATAGCGTACTACACGTCAGCCCATTGCATTTCGCAGGAGTAGCCTATCTTGCTCCGCTATAAGATCTTTGCTTTGGACAAGAGAATCTGTGCATCTACTCGACCTGCATCTGTGGAGTAACAGGGTCACTGAATGTAACATGTTGAAATCTAAATGGCTCTTATCTCAAAGATCTTCCTCAAGACAAGCAGCCTGAAGAAGGGTCTCGACCCAAAACATCACCCATTCCTTCTCTCCAGACATGCTGCCTGTCCCGCTGAGTTACTCCAGCATTTTGTGTCTATCTTCTTTGCTCAAAGCACAATCCTCCCATCCCAGGAATCAACGTGGCCCTGTCTCCAAGGCAAGGGCATTTTTCCGACTAAATTACGTTTAATACTCCACGTGTGGTCTCAATAATGCCATGCTCAATTATATCAAGACTTAATTATTTTGATATTACAACCCTTGTTCAATAAAAGGTTAAAGAGCCTGTCCCACTTAGGCTATTTTTTAGGCAACTACAGGCGACTAGGCTGTGGCCACATGGTTGCTGGGTGTCGCCTGTATGGTCGTGAGTAGTCTCCTCAGTCGCCCAAAGATTGGTAGCGTCTTTCTGGTTGCCATTGGATTTTCAACATGTTCAATAATTTTCGGCGACAGTCGGCGACAGTTGGCTTGACGCCAATGAGCGTAGCGTGACTTCTCCTGACGTAGGTGCTGTCATATGTTGTCACCAGATGACGTAGGTTGCTGCTGGTGCTGACTTCGGTGAGTTTCATTGGCGACTACCTACGTCAACCTACGTCAACCGGCAACAGGTACCGGACTGAATTGTCTTCACTTGTCGCCGACAGGGTCGTTGCTTGTCGTAGCTTGTTGCGGGTGGATGTAGGTTGACTTCGGTTGTTGTTGATTGTCATAGGTGTGGTCGTAGATGGACGTCCTAATGGGTCGCCGGTTGTCGGTAGCTTGACGTCGACTGGGTGGTAAGTTGTTGTAGACATTGTCGTAGACTTTATCGTAGGGGAGTTGTCATCGGGGGGGGTCCAGTCGCCATTTTTTCATCGACCTGCTACGACTATGACAGTTGCCGATAGTCACCTAAAAATCGCCTAAGTAGGACGGGCCCTTAACACTGTATTTCCCTCATAATTTGCCTCGTACATGCTATACTGCCATGTTAACATTCACCATTTCATGAACCTCATTCTCTGTACACTTGCATTTATTAGTTTCTTACCATTTCAAAAACATTGATTTATTATTCTTCAAGCAAAGTGACCAATCTCTAATTTCCTATGCGCTGGAAGGAACTGCAGGTGCTGGTTTAAACCGAAGATCGACACAAAAAGCTGGAGTAACTCAGCGGGACAGACAGCATCTCTGGAGAAAAGGAATAGGTGACGTTTCGGGACGAGTCCTTTCCTCAAACTATATTTCGCACATTGTCCCTAGGATTACATATTCAATTAACCGGTCTCTTTCCATTCAGTCTGAAGAAGGGTCTCGACCTGAAAAGTCACCTATTCCTTTTCTCAGAGATGTTGGCTGGCCCGCTGAGTTACTCCAGCTTTTTGTGTCTATTTTTGCATTCTCCTCTCTATTCACTTCCCAACCAGTTCTTGACTACCAGTGAACTTAGATATGTTGCCCTTTCAGCTCACACCCACTATTAGCATAGAATGCAAAGCTGAAGTTCTGATCCTAGTAGCATTTCACGCGCTACGACCTGCCAACCAAAAAATCCCATCATTCCTCCTCAGTTTTCTCTTCCCTAACTGATCTTCTATTCATGCTAAGCCCTTTTTATGCAACAACCTTTTGTTTGAACCCATATCAAATGCCTTTTGAAAATCGAGATTCATGCACACATGCCCCCTCTAGCTACAACCTCAAAAGACCTTCTGACAGAATTTCCCTTTTGTGAATCCATATTTGACTCTTGCGAATCATATGACATTAAAAATAAATATCTCTAACTTTTTTTGTTTAGTTTAGTTTCGAGATACAGTGCCGAAACAGGCCCTTCGGCCCACGTAGTCTGGACCGTCCAGCGATCCCCGCACATTAACACTATCCCACACACACTAGGGACAAGTTATAATTATACACGTTCACAAGTTAGAGGAGTAGAATTAGGCCATTCGGCCCATCGAGTCTATTCCGCCATTCAATCATGGCTGATCTCGGCCTCCTAATCCCATTTTCCTTTCTTCTCCACATAACCCTTGACACCCGTTCTAACCAAGACTTTGTCTATCTCTGCCTTAAAAATATCCACTGAATTGGCCTTCACAGCCCTCTATGGCAATGAGTTCCATTGCACAGCAACTAACTAAAGAAGGTCCTCCTCACCTCCTTTCAAAAAAAGCACCCTTTAATTCTGAGGCTGTGACCTCTGTTCCTGGACTCTCCCACCAGTGGGAACATCCTCTCCACATCCACCCTATCTATGCCTTGCATTATTCTGTAAGTGTCAATGAGGTCCCCCCTCAACCTTCTAAACTCCAGCGAGTAGAGGCTCAGTGCTGTCAAACACTCATCATATGTTAACCCACTCGTTCACTCATATCAAGCCAATTAACCTACAAACCTGTACATCTTTGGAGTGTGGGAGGAAACCGAAGATCTCGGAGAAAACCCACGCAGATCACGGGGAGAACGTACTAACTACGTACAGACAGCACCCGTAGTCAGGTTCGAAACCGGGTCTCTGGCGCTGCAAGCGCTGTAATGCAGCAGCTCTACTGCTACGCAACTGCGACTTCATGACAATAATGCAAACCATAGTTGCAGAATTTTGCTGAGAAATAATATCAAATCATTAGTTTCCTATTTTGCCCTGCCATCCCGTGAATAGTGGCCAGGATTCTCCGTCCTGCAGATTGAGTGTAGGGTGTGGGGAGGGGGAGAGAAGAAAGCTGGAAATGAGATGGGGTAGGACAAGGCCTAGCAGGTAATAGGATGATACATTGAATGTATATTTGAGATGCAGGTGGATGGACAAAGGCCAGATATGAAAAGACAGAAGGTGTGAGACAAAAGAATTGAAGAGTTGTGAATTGTGAAGCTAGAGGAAGGAATGTAGTTACAAGGGAGAAATAGGTGCAGGACTAGGAGGAGCTCAGGGGAGAGGGACAGGGTGTAAAAAGGTGGAGTGTTTGGGAGAAGAAAGGGGGCAGGACACCCTGTTCCCAATTCTCAGCAATTGTGATGGTGGAGCCACTGAACATGTTAATGTCCTAATGTCTTAATGTTAATATCCTAATTTGAGGAAGGACATCCTTGTGCTTGAGGCAGTGCAGCGTAGGTTCACCAGATTGATCCATGGGATGGCGGGACTGTCATATCAGGAAAGATTGAAAAGACTAGGCTTGTATTCACTGGAGTTTAGAAGGATGAGGGGGCATCTTATAGAAACATATAAAATTATAAAAGGACTGGACAGGCTAGATGCAGGAAAAATGTTCCCAATGTTGGTCGGGTCGAGAACCAGGGGCCACAGTCTTAGAATAAAGGGGAAGCCATTTAAGACTAAAGTGAGAAAAAACTTTTTCACCCAGAGAGTTGTGAATTTGTGGAATTCCCTGCCACAGAGGGCAGTGGAGGCCAAGTCACTGGATGGATTTAAGAGAGAGTTAGATAGAGCTCTAGGGGCTAGTGGAATCAAGGGGAGAAGGCAGGCACGGGTTATTGATTGGGGACAATCAGCCATGATCACAATGAATGGCGGTGCTGGCTCGAAGGGCTGAATGGCCTCCTCCTGCACCTATTATCTATGTTTCTATGTTTCTATGTTCACTGTGGAGGTTAATAGACCATTCAACGACAAGAGACTCAAGGCATGTTGAGGCGTAGGCCATTATCATTGAATGATGGAATGGATGTGAAGGTTTATGTTTCTACATCTCTTCATGTTTCGTTGACTTCAATTCCCTCAATTTTTTGAGACCTTTTTTACAGTAATATTACTGAAAGTTTCTCAATGTTCCGAGACACTCAAGGGCCTGTCCCACTTAGGCGATGTTTTAGGCGACCGCCGGCAACTACGACAATGGAATTCACCGAAGCCCGCACCAGCGACAATCTACGGCCTCCTGGCGACAACCTACAACAACCTACGACAGGAGAAGACAAGTTACGACAAGCCCACGGTCGCCGAAAAGTTTTGAACATTTCAAAATCCAGCGGCGACCAGAAAGACGCTACGACTCATTGGGCGACTGAGGAGACAACTCACGACCATACAGGCAACACCCCGGAGACCATGTGGCAACAGCCTAGTCACCTGTAGTCGCCTAAAAAAAATCGCCTACGTGGGACAGGCCCTTCAGATGCCTACCATTCCTGATATGTTTAGCGTGATATCTGCTGTGAGCAGAAATACAGATTGTTTGGGTCTGCCACGTCTTAATCACTCATTATAACTTCTACTGCAGTGATGTCTGCAACGGTGGTGGTTCAAGAGGAAGGCCACTGGGATCACTTATCTGGCATTTCACAGTTCTAAATGCAACAGCATCATCTCAAGCATTCACGTGTTGGGGCCCCTTTGGGATGGGGAATATTCTACAATCCTGTTGAATCACCATCATTCATTGCAAAATGTGGTTGGCTTTCAGAACTTTAATCTGATTTGAGTTTTAAAACATTGCATTATTATTCCTGTGCAGGAAGGAACTGCAGATGGTTTGTTTAAACCGAAGATGGACACAAAAAGCTGCAGTAATGCCCCTGTGCCACTTAGGAAACCTGAACGGAAACCTCTGGAGACTTTGCGCCCCACCCAGGGTTTCCGTGTGCATCCCGGAGGTTCCCAGAGGTTTTTGTCAGTCTCCCTACCTGCTTCCACTACCTACAACCTCCGGCAACCACCTGCAACCTCCGGGAACCGCACAGAAACCTTGGGTGGGGCACAAAGTCTCCAGAGGTTTCCGTTCAGGTTTCCTAAGTGGGACAGGGGCATTACTCAGCGGGACAGGCAGCATCTCTGGGGAGAATGAATGTGTGCTGTTTCGGGTCTCGAGAGGCGAAACGTCACCCATTCCTTCTCTCCAGAGATGCTGCCTGTCCTGCTGAGTTACTCCAGCTTTTTGTGTCTATCTTTGTATTGTTATTCCTATTACATGCCTTTGTTGATGTTCTCAAACTAACATTTTAAAAGGAGTGACCCTTAAAGGGATTAGATGTGTCTGCAGATAGAATTGACCTGACAATCATTTTGCTGCACTTCCTAGATGAGGAGGAATTTCTTTTGTCAGAGGATGGTGCATCTGTGGAATTCTTTGCCACAGAAGGCTGTCAGTGGATATATTTAAGGCAGAGATAGATAGATTCTTGATTCTTATGGGTGTTAGAGGTTATGGAGAGAGGACAGGAGAATGGGGTTAGGAGGGAGAGATAGATCAGCCATGATTGAATGGTGGAGTAGACTTGATGGGCCGAATGGCCTAATTCTGATCCTATCACATGACCTGTCGCTTTACCTCCCCACTCGACTCCTGTCGCTTTACCTCCCCCCTCGACTCCATTCAAGGACCCAAGCAGTCGTTCCAGGTGCGACAAAGGTTCACCTGCACCTCCTCCAACCTCATCTATTGCATCCGTTGCTCTAGATGTCAGTTGATCTATATCGGTGAGACCAAGCGTAGGCTTGGCGATCGTTTCGCCGAACACCTCCGCTCGGTCCGCATTAACCAACCTGACCTCCCGGTGGCTCAGCACTTCAACTCCCCCTCCCATTCTGTATCCGACCTCTCTGTCCTGGGTCTCCTCCATGGCCAGAGTGAGCAAGACCGGAAATTGGAGGAACAGCACCTCATATTCCGCTTGGGGAGTCTGCATCCTGGTGGCATAAACATTGAATTCTCACAATTCTGTTAACCCTTGATGTCTCCTCCCCTTCCTTTCTCTCCCTCAGCCCTCGGGCTCCTCCTCCTCCTTTTTCCTTTCTTCTCCCCACCTCCCCCCACCCCCATCAGTCTGAAGAAGGGTTTCGGCCCGAAACGTTGCCTATTTCCTTCACTCCATAGATGCTGCTGCACCCGCTGAGTTTCTCCAGCATTTTTGTGTAGCTATCACATGACTTCACAGCCTAAACTTGATTTATATGACTCAAAAACAGACTAGCAGAGAACAACATTTTGATTATTTAGGTCAAGTAAGACATGGGGTATTGTTTATCATGTTTGTCATGAAATAGCTAATGTTTCCTTCACGTTCAATGGCTGTGTGTTCAGATTGTTATCTGACATGTCAGTCTAGCTCCGAGCTAAACTCAAGCTCTGTGAGTGTGAAAACATTTCAAGAGATTTAATATTTAATTTTACATTTAATATTCCAGTGGTTGGTTGAGATGACTTAATGTTTGGTCTCTATTTCAAAATTAATGACAGAGAGCTATTCAAAATATACCCTGCACGTTGAATGGATCATACTGACTCTTTGATTCTAAAGGGCTTGTCCCACTTGGACGACCTAATCCACGAGTTTAGAAGACCCTAGACGAGTTGAAAAAAATGTCAAGGTCATGTTGACTCGCCGAAGTAAATGACGTCCTACGACTATATCTATAACCTCCTACGACTATGTTTATGACCTCCTACGACTATGTCTATGACCTCAGTCTTCCATATCTAAGTGCAACTACGACTAGCTACTAGTGGAAAATGATCACATGATAAAATTATGTCTTGTTTACATTTTTTCCTCGGGATTGTTACCGACCTACGACTACCTACGGCTACTCACGACTACCTACGACTACCATCACAATCTACTACGACCTACTTACGACCTACCTATGACCTACCTACGACCTACCTACGAGTAAAAAGTATCAATTTTTTCCATGCCGACCTTTATTTTACTCGTGGACATTTTTTATCAGGCTGGAAAAAACGCCGCGAGCTACTTGAGGCCCCGAGTACGCGGAGACCACTCACGAGCATGAGGAAGCGTCCCACTTTCCCACGACCCATGAGGCCTGTCCCACTTTCACGACCTAATTCACAACCTTTTTTACTCGTGGACATTTTCCATCAGGCTAGAAAAACGCCCCGACCTACTTGATGCCACGAGTACCTACGACTAGCATCACAACCTGCTACGACCTCCTACGACCTCGTGGCGACCATGCTGCGAGTATGAGTCAAGGGCAAACTCGGCAGAGGTCGTGAATTAGGTCGTGAAAGTGGGACAGGGGCTTAAGTCTTGGAATATACAAACATTCCTTATAATCAGCACCACAAACATATCAATGTTCGTGATTTGTACGGGTGTCAGGGGTTATGGGGAGAAGGCAGGAGAATGGGGTTAGGAGGGAGAGATAGAACAGCCATGTTTGAATGGCGGAGTTGACTTGATGGGCCAAAAGGCCTAATTCTGCTCCTATCACTTATGACATGACTTTCTAACAACCAGGAGCTGGATTTACCCATGACACTCAGGTAGGCACTGACTATTTTGAATGTTTCTATTCAAAATGTCCTCTCTCTCCATCATTTTTAAGTTTGTTTCTGTATTTGGGGGGCTTTATAAGATTGTAGGGTGTTACTCAAACACATTTATTTTTAACCATTTCCTTCTTGGTAGCTTATGATCAGTTTTGTTAAAATATCACCTGTTATGTTGCCATCGACAGACAAAGAAAGACCAACAAGACTGGAAACACAAGGAATCAGGACAAAAACATTGCTGGAAGATCTCACCTGTGGTGGGGCACTAGTGCTTACCTGCTGAATCCTTCCAGCAGTTTAGTTTCTGCTCCAAGCTCAATCAGAAGCTTGGCAAGCCCAGAATGGACTGTAATAGCAACACTCCTTGCAGTGCTTCTGGCAAGGAGACATCCATTTCAACATGCAGTACAAGAATGTGGACATGCATGAACAACTGTGAACCAGTCTGGTTCTCTAGGAAACGAGTTGTGCAATTTAAAATCCACAGCATGGTTTAGTTTAATTTAGACATACAGCGCAAAAACAGGCCCTTCGGTCCACCGGGTCCGCGCCGACCAGCGATCCCTGCACATTAACACTATCCTACACACACTAGGGACAATTTACACTTATATCAAGCCAATTAACCTACAAACTGTACGTCTTTGGAGTGTGGGAGGAAACCGAAGATCTCGGAGAAAACCCACATAGGTCACGGGGAGAACGTACAAATTTAGTACAGACAGCACCCGTAGTCGGGATCGAACATGGGTCTCTGGCGCCGCAAGCGCTGTAAAGCCCCTGTCCCACTTAGGAGACGTAAGCAGCAACCTCTGGTGACCTTGCCCGCCACCCAAGGTTTCCATGAGGTCACCGGAGGTTTTGGTCACTCTCCCTAATGGTCGAAAGTGGTTTCCGCGTGGTCGAGGCTTCATCTTGGTTGCTGCTATTTTTTCCATCATGTTTAAAACCAGCCTCAACTAAAAATAGGTTGCTGTTTTAAAAATCGATCATTTTTTAGTCACAGGTCTAGTCGAAGTCGGTTTTCTTCATAGTCGAGGAAGGTTTTCAACATTTGCGTGGGAGGTGGTAGGAGGTTGCAGGTCACCTTGACCTTGATTTTTTTTTGGGTGGCGGGCAAGGTCACCAGAGGTTGTTGTTTAGATCTCCTAAGTGGGACAGGGGCTTAAAGCAGCAACTCTACCGCTGCGCCACCATGCCGCACAGTATGGTATCTTCTCTATTCCTGATAGACCCATTTTTTTTGAAAAGGTTTCCCTGCCCTTTTGACTACTCTCCATTCTGCAACTGAAGGGTTAACGAGGCAATATGTTCCCAGCTCTCCAGGAATGCCCGTCTGTCTGCCAGCACACATCAAGTATAATTCATCGACTGATTACTTCACCCGTTACAGTGGCTGCTGCTTGGAACTTCTCTCATAATATTTCCAATTATTTGGCAGGTGGTATAATGTTAATGTAGAGAAATAAGCAACGATAATTTTCTGCTGTCAAGAGATGGCCCCATTCAGAAACCAGTTAGCACATGATGCTGTTAAAACCACATTTTGTCAGGTTTGGTGTCACCAGTCAAGGGACTGTATTATCAGAGAGAGTTAGAAATTGATAATCTGCCCTATATTAGTTTATGTTGGAATGCTGGTGTCTGAAGGAAACAAAAGTTCTGATCCAAGAATAATTTGAATATAACTGCTTTCCTTGAAAATGTTTAACAGAGGTACCACATAAACGCATTTCAGAACATTTTGTACTGGGAGCTTTCAAGAACACGTTTTCTGTTTGTTGAAACGCTTCATTGAAATGCAAAGGTCATTGACAGCCTGTGATGAAATTGAGGTTTCAGAGCAGGATTTACTAATCTTTCATATACGCACAATATGGCAGGAAATTATACAACCTTCTAATTAATGGCATGCAATTGTCATCGTCACCATGGCAATGATGCAATGGAGCCTTAAAAGCTGTGATTTGGTGGTACTAACATAGTTTGTTATTAAAAGCCAGGCGAATACACAAGTTTTCACTACTCTCAAAATGTTACAAGAGACCTTCAATAAACGACTTTAGAGTCCAGGCACCATAATGCAGGCTACTTTTGATAGTAATTTTAGACAGTGAGATTCCTCAAAGATTACAGAGATGGGTGACCAGATAAACTGTTATTAGTGGAGTAGATGAAATGTTCAAGAAGAAACTGCAGATGCTGGAAAATCGAAGGTAGACAAAAGTGCAGGAGAAACTCAGCGGGTGCGGCAGCATCTATGGAGCGAAGGAAACAGGCAACGTTTTGGGCCGAAACCCTTCTTCAGACTGATGCAGCGTGGGGAGGGCGGGAAGAAGAAAGGAAGAGGAGGAGCCAGAGGGCTGAGGGAGAGCTGGGAAGGGGAGGAGACAGAAAGGGCTACTGGAAATTGGAGGTCAATGTTCAAGCCGCTGGGGTGCAGACTGCCCACTGTTATTAGTGATGTTATTTGAGAATGGATCATGTGTACTCCTCTAATTGTTGCCAAGGAATTGCATTCCCCCCCCCCCAGAAACCTTAAGCTCATTGAGAGGAGGAACCTTAATTTCAATTATGGATTTTTTTCATGTTTCATTCAGACTTTAAAAAAAAAATCTTGCTCTCTTTGGAATCAGTTATAGGGCACAGAACCCATGGCCTACCCCATCCATGCCAACCATAAAGCCTTTCCATGCTAATCCCATTTGCTTGAATTTGGCCAAATCTCTCTACACGTTTCCTGTCCAAGTATCTGTCTGAATGCCTTTTAAACACTATAATTGTAGCTGCCTCCACCACCACCACTGGCAGCTGTTCTAAATATTCACGTGTGAAGAACATACTCCTCAAACGCGCTCACATTTCTCCCGTTTCACCTTAAGCCTACACCCTCTGGTTTTAGATTCCCCCACTCTGGGGAAAAAGATTCTGACTATCCACCTTACACATGCCCCTCACAATTTTACAAACTGCTGCAAAGCCACCCCTCAGTCCCAATGTTTTTGTGAGAATAAACCAAATCTAGCCAATTCCTCCTGGTAACACCAGTCCTCCATCCCAAGCAACATACAGGTGAATCTCTTCTGCAGTCTAACTAATGCTACCGCATGTTTCCTGTGGCGTGGTGGCCAGAATTGTACGCAACACCTCACCTTCCCCATAACTAACAACTATCTATTCTACAGTTTCCTTGGTTCTTTGTATGCTTTGATGTCTCATTTTCACACCTCACCCACCCATATCTCCATGTCTCTCTCAGTCTGAAGAAGGGTCTCGACCCGAAACGTCCCCATTCTTTCTCTAAAGAGATGCTGTCTGTTTCACTGTACCCAATACTCCCAGTACAGCCAGACCAATGATATATACAGCTGCAACATGCTATCCTGTACTTGTAGACTTGTACATCCTGGGTGTCCTTGTACACCGGTCACTGAAAGTTGGCGTGCAGGTACAGCAGGCAGTGAAGAAAGTTAATGGAATGTTGGCCTTCATAACAAGAGGATTTCAGTATAGGAGTAAAGAGGTTCTTCTGCAGTTGTATAGGGCTCTGGTGAGACCACATCTGGAGTATTGTGCACAGTTTTGGTCTCCTAATTTGAGGAAGGACATCCTTGTGATTGAGGCAGTGCAGCGTAGGTTCACGAGATTGATCCCTGGGATGGCGGGACTGTCATATAAGGAAAGATTGAAAAGACTAGGCTTGTATTCACTGGAGTTTAGAAGGATGAGGGGGTATCTTATAGAAACATATAAAATTATAAAAGGACTGGACAAGCTAGATGCAGGAACAATGTTCCCAATGTTGGGCGAGTCCAGAACCAGGGGCCACACACAGTCTTAGAATAAAGGGGAGGTCATTTAAGACTGAGGTGAGAAAAAACATTTTCACCCAGAGAGTTGTGAATTTATGGAATTCCCTGCCACAGAGGGCAGTGGAGGCCAAATCACTGGATGGATTTAAGAGAGAGTTAGATAGAGCTCTAGGGGCTAGTGGAGTGGGGATGGGGTATGGGGAGAAGGCAGGCACGGGTTATTGATAGGGGACGATCAGCCATGATCACAATGAATGGCGGTGCTGGCACAAAGGGCCGAATGGCCTCCTCCTGCACCTATTTTCTATGTTTCTATGTTTCTAACCTAACTCTTATACTAAATGCCTTGGTCTATGATGTATGTCGAATGCCTTCTTCACTATCATATCTGCCATTTTCAGGGAGCTATGGACTTGCTCCACAGGTTCCTAAGTCCATCAACATTGATGACTGGTTCCTACCATTTATTGTACATGTCTTGTACGCTACTTCATGCTTGTCTAGGTTAAGTTCCATCTGCCAACAGCCCATTGTCAGGAACAACACAGAATGTAATCCCACCTTGTATTACTGACCAGCAGTATAATCACTACTAGCTACATCCGTGTACATGCACCTCAGAGTGAATTACCAAGATAAGCAGGTACCGAGTGGAGGTGAAAACTGACAAGAAGATTATATTGACATTTTAAAACTTACTGCCACACAGTTTTTTTTGCCTGTGATATGTGCAGATGCTTATGGAATCATAATTCAATTAGTTCTCTCATTTATCTCTTAAAACCATGGTGACAAGGAGAGTCATTTAACACATGTGGTCTTCACACCCAGATGAATGCCCATGTCAATGATCTGACTGTACCATTGAGTATGTTGGCTTCCTGTCTTCCATATACTGGTAGAAATGAGCAGAAATCAATGCAATTGAGCTTTTAGTTCTGATGCAGCAGATTGCATATTGACTCAACACCAGGGATGCATCATTGTTGCTCAAACATACCACTGAAATGGACAATCATCCCCTCCTTTGTAGTTTGTAGGTACAGTAGATGTCATTTCACAATTGATGCCTGGTGCCCTTTTGCACAAAGCTTGGAGCATAAATCTTAGGCTTTGTTTAGATACCAGACAGTATGTGACGCCAGGCAATGGTAGCCCAACAGAGAATTTAATGTTTTCAAAAATAAGGAAAACTACTGGCATGATGGTGTGGAAAATGTAAAAAACTCCAAAGTGCCAGACTGTATTAAATATAGAAACAATTACACTAATATGTGTACTGTTTTATGGTCCAAAATAAACATGTTGCAATATTTTATTGCTGTTTATAATGGCAGAATGCCAATCTCTTTGTTTTTAACTTTAGAAGGGAAAAATAAACCTATTTGATTATAGACTTGGTTCGACAGCATCATCTGACTGTGCACAATGGGTAACCAGAAGAGGGAGAGCTGCTGTGTGAAATCAAAATGCGTCACAGCCCCTAAATTATGGGTATATTGTACTTATAATAGAATGACATTGAAGTTCACGATTGAATGGTCATCCAGCTGCAGCAGGCAACTTTACACTGGCCTGGAGTTTGTGGCCAGTGGTGAGGAGATGGTGGTTGGTGTTGGCCTCGGAGAAACTCATCTCACAAGGATTTGCCATTCCCAGAGGTATGGATCCGATCTGCGTGACATTGATTGACCCAAAGTGCTGGAGTAACTCAGCGGGCCAGGCAACATCTCTGGCAGTTCACTTGCACCTCCTCCAACCTCATCTACTATATATTATATATTATTTAAGAAGGAACTGCAGATGCTGGAAAATCAAAGGTACACAAAAAAGCTGGAGAAACTCAGCGGGTGCAGCAGCATCTATGGAGCGAAGGAAATAGACAACGTTTCGGGCCAAAACCTTTCTTCAGGTCTGAAGAAGGGTTTATAGCCTGAAGTCTGAAGAAGGGTTTCGGCCCAAAATGTTGCCTATTTCCTTCGCTCCATAGATGCTGCTGCTGCACCCGCTGAGTTTCTCCAGCTTTTTTGTGTACCCTCACCTACTATATTCGTTGTTCAACATGTGGACTCTTATATATCGGTGAGACCAAACGTAGACTGGGCGATTGTTTGGCTGAACACCTTCACTCAGCCCGCCTGCATCTACCTGATCACCCGGTTGCTAAACACTCTCATTCCCCATGCCATTCCCACACTGACCTTCCTGTCCTGGGCCTCCTCCATTGTCAGAGTGAGGCCACACAGAAATTGGAGGAACAGCATCTCATATTTCGCTTGGGCTGGTTACGACCCAGTGGTATGAACATTGACTTCTCTAACTTCAAGAAACGCCTGCATTCCCTCTCTCTCCATCCCTCCCCCACCCAAGTCACACCAGCTTCTCATTCTCACCTAGCAAACAGCCTTTGTCATTGTTACTTTTTTGCATATCTTTCATTCATTTGTTCTATATCACTCGACATCACCGTCTACATCTCTTGTTTCCCTTCCTCCGACTCTCAGTCTGAAGAATGGTCTTGACTCGAAACATCACCTATTCCTTCTCTCCAGCGATGCTGCCCGTCCCGCTGAGTTACTCCAGCATTTTATATCTATCTTCAGTGTAAACCAACATCTGCAGTTCCTTCCTGCACCATGCATAAAATATTCAGTTATTGCTTGAAAAACAGGAAGAATGGTTTATCATTACTTCAATTTCATGTCAGTGCATTGTTTTCCTGCTAATTGATTGAAGTCTAGGTAGAACGATGGAGCCTGTGGAGGGGCAAGGCATGGCTAATTTCCCAATGTCTGTCTTTAACTATGAATCTGCCAGAGTCCCTTCAATATCATACTTGCCTGACTGCTATTCACACACCAACCACTTGCTTAACATCAGCAAAACAAAGGACTTCCTCGTCCACAGACCACAGTCTGTTCGTATTGGTGGAAATGTGTCAGCCTCAATAACAATCAGCACGGGAGCACCTCAAGGCTGCGTGCTCAGCCCCCTGCTGTACTCACTCTATACTCATGACTGCGTAGCCAACCACAGTGCGAACTCCATCATCAAGTTCGCTGACGACATCACTATTGTGGGGCGTATCACTGATGGGGATGAGTCAGAGTATAGAAGAGAGATCGAGCAACTGTCCATATGGTGCCAGTGCAATAACCTGGCCCTGAACACCAGCAAAACCAAGGAACTGATTGTGGACTTTGGAAGGAGTAGGAGGGGGACCCACAGCCCCATTTATATCAACGCGTCGATGGTTGAAAGGGTCAAGAACTTCAAATTCCTGGGCGTGCACATCTCTGAAGATCTTTCCTGGTCCGAGAACACTAACGCAATTATCAAAAAAGCTCATCAGCGCCTCTACATCCTGAGAAGATTACGGAGAGTCGGATTGTCAAGGAAGACTCCCTCTAACTTCTACAGGTGCACAGTCGAGAGCATGCTGACCGGTTGCATCGTGGCTTGGTTCGGCAATTTGAGCGCCCTGGAGAGGAAAAGACTACAAAAAGTAGTAAACACTGCCCAGTCCATCATCGGCTCTGACCTTCCTTCCATCGAGGGGATTTATCGCAGTCGCTGCCTCAAAAAGGCTGACAGTATCATCAAAGACCCACACCATCCTGGCCACACACTCATCTCCCTGCTACCTTCAGGTAGAAGGTACAGGAGCCTGAAGACTGCAACAACCAGGTTCAGGAATAACTACTTCCCCTCAGCCATCAGGCTATTAAACCTGGCTCGGACAAAACTCTGATTATTAGCAACCACTTTCTGTTATTTGCACTACCAGTTTATTTATTCATGTGTGTATATATTTTTTATCATGGTATATAGACACATTTATCTGTTTTGTAGTAAATGCCTACTATTTTCTGTGTGCTTAAGCAAAGCAAGAATTTCATTGTCCTATACAGGGACACATGACAATAAACTCACTTGAACTTGAACTTGACTTCAGGACTTCAAGAATCCAACATTCATTCTTACCAATTTCTTCAGATGCAATATAGATATCATCACAGCCAGATGCATCACAACTTGTCATGGAACTGTGTCAGGAGGAACTGCAGATGCTGGCTTAAACCGTAGACACAAAACGCTGGAGTAACTCAGCGGGACAGGCAGCATCTCTGGAGAGAAGGAATGGGTGGCGTTTCAGGTCGAGACCCTTCTTCAGACTGGTTAGGAATAAGGGAAATGTGAGATATAGGCGGTGATGTGGAGAGATAAAGAACAATGAATGACAGATATGCAAAAAAAGTAATGATGATAAAGGAAACAGGCCATTGTTAGCTGTCTGTAGGGTGAAAACGAGAAGCTGGTGTGACTTGGGTGGGGGAGGGATAGAGAGAGAGAGGGAATGCCGGGGCTACCTGAAGTGAGAGAAATCAATATTTATACCACTGGGCTGTAATGTTACGTAACTGCTCTGCCCAAGACTGCAAGAAGTTTCAGAGTGTTGTGTATGTAACCAACAAATTAGTGTCTCACCTCTGACTCCATCTATACTACACACTGGCTTGGGAAAGCAGCCAAGAAAATCGAGGACTAGTCGTACTCTGGTTACTCTCTCTTCTCCCTTCTGTTGGGCTGAAGCTGTAGGGCTATATTCTGTATGATGTTTCTTTTTCTCTCTTGCACTATCTTGATGTATTTGAGTGTGGTGTTATCCGCCAGGATAGCATGCAGTTTTTCAGTGTATCTTGGTAAAGGCGGTCACGGTGGGGCAGCGGTAGAGATGCAGCCTTACAGCGAATGCAGCGCCGGAGACCCGGGTTCGATCCTGACTACAGGTGCTGTCTGTACTGCGTTTGTACGTTCTTCCCGAGACCTGCGAGGGCTTTCTCCAAGATCTTCGGTTTCCTCCCACACTCCAAAGACGTACAGGTTTATAGGTTAATTGGCTTGGTAAATGTAAAAATTGTCCCTAGTGGGTGTAGGATAGTGTTAATGTGCGGGGATCACTGGTCGGCGCAGACCTGGTGGGCCGAAGGGCCTGTTAAACGAAACTAAATGTGCGAAGAATAAACTAACATTGATACATCGCAGGACATTAGTAATTGCATAACTTTATCATGCAGATTAAAATGTTTTTTGAGGCTAACGATAGCCCTGAAATCTCTGCCTCGCTTCTTTGGGAAACATTTAAAGCATTTGTACGAGGAGCATTAATTTCTTCCCAATCATTTTTTAATAAAGAGAATAGGGCCAAACAAAAGAAACTGGAAATGGAAATAAAGCAATTAGACACAGAAAATGCAGCAGCACCATCCACGATAAAACACAATAAAATTGCAGTATTGAAATATAAATGAAACAAGATTTATTCAGACCAAGTTATAAAACTTTATCAACATACAAAACAATTAAATTTTGAATTTGGTGACAAACCACAAAAACTATTAGCGCGTCAACTTCGCAAATTGGACGGGGAAAAAACAATATACAAAATTAGAACAGATAAGGGAGAAACATTAACATTGCCTAAAGATATTAATGATAGATTTCTACAATACTATCAAAAATTGTATTCATCTAAAATAACAGAACAATCAACGGGAATGGAAACATTTTTACAGAATTGTAAGTTTGCGGGTCTAGATCAGAAAGAGAGAGAATTGCTAGGGGCTGAAATTACGATAAAAGACATTGAAGAATCAATAAAGTCCTTAAAAAATGGAAAGTCGGCAGGACCCGATGGACTAAATTCGGAATTTTATAAAAAATTTTATGACTTGCTTTCCCCACGCCTACAGACAATGTACAAATACGCTTATACTCAACAGAAACTCCCAGAAACTCTAAATTAATCAACAATCATACTTATACCAAAAACGGACAAGGATCTTGAAGACCCAGGTTCATACAGAGCTATAGCCCTCTTAAATACTGATCAGAAAATATTAACTAAGATTCTATCTAATAGATTGAGCTTAGTGATCAGTAAATTAATACATCCTGACCAAACAGGGTTTATCCCCAAACGGTATTCATATTTTAATCTGAGAAGATTATTTAATATTATATACTCCAATAGAATCTCCAACGCAGAGCTAGCAATTATCTCGTTAGATGCTGAAAAAGCATTTGACCAGGTAGAATGGCCATATTTATTTTCGGTGATGGAAAAATTTCAACTAGGAGAGAAGTACTGTACATGGGTTAAATTGTTATATTCTAACCCAACAGCTAGAATATTAACAAACAAAATGTTATCAACTAAATTTAATCTCTCTAGAGGCTGTAGACAAGGATGTTCACTATCCCCACTATTATTTGCTCTTGCAATTGAACCCCTAGCAGAAAGCATTTGAAACCATCCAGGAATATTTGGATACAATACTAGAGACACAAGGAATAAAATCTCCTTATATGCAGATGATATACTAATATATATTACAAAATTAGAAACTAGTATTCCAAACCTATTAAATCTAATAACTCAATTTGGTCAGTTTTCGGGATATAGAATCAATTGGAATAAATGCGAAATCATGCCAATAACAAAATTTAATTTACATACAATACAACAATCCCCTTTTAAAATAGTTAAAGATAAATTTAAATACTTAGGAATCTATGTAACTAAGACATATACCTCTTTATTTAAACTAAATTTCAGATATCTACAAATTAGAGATTATGTTAAATCTAATACACAAGTTTACAAGAATAGGGAATCAGAAATTCTTGATGAGTGTCTGAACAAGCATCCTAATACTGAAAAACTAATAGCTTATATTTATAACACCCTACTAAATAACGAGGTACCACCGACCGAACTACATAGATACAAATGGGAAATTGAAATAGGTCATCCTATCACGAAAGATATGTGGGACGAAAGTTTACAACAAATACATCAATGTTCATTAAATGCCAGACATATTTTAATACAATTCAAGGTCTTACATAGACTACACTTCTCTAAAATAAAACTAAATAGAATTTTCCCACAAATCTCTCCTATTTGTGATAAATGTCTACATTTAGAGGCTAATTTAACACATACTTTTGCAAACTGTATAAAACTTAAACATTTCTGGACAGATATTTTTGAAATAACTTCAAAAGTTATTAATACAAAACTGGACCCAGACACAAAATTAATAATACTTGGAATATCAGAACAAAGCTTAACACTCACAACAAACCAAAGAAACTTCCTCAATTACAGTATAATAACCGGAAAAAAATTAATATTAAAATTTTGGAAAGGCCCTACAACCCCCACAATCAAAATGTGGATTACGGAAATGTCGGAGACCCTATACTTAGAAAGAATTAGACTTGTCTTAATGGACAAACAAGATCTTTTCCATAAAATTTGGGCTCCATTCATTAACTATCTGAAGGGATAGACTGGCACAGCACGAGGACCCAGCTGAAACTTGAACTCAGGAACAGATGAAAAACTATACTCTATACTTTATAACCTACGAACCTATCTCCATTGATGTATCACAGGTAACCCATTCCACCTCCCTTATTTTTCTGTTGTGTTTTTTTTTTTTTTTTTTTGCTTCCTCTTTTATTTGTAACTTTCTACCCTCTCTTTTTCTTGCTTTCTATAAAAAATAAAAATACTAGAAGCAGAAGTAATTGATAATGGAAAATTTTAATAATGTATGACTGATGTATATGAAAAGTTTTTTTTCTACTATAATATGTAATTACATTGTATAATATGTCTACTTCTAATAAATAAATAAAAAAAAAAAAAGGATAGTGTTAATGTGCGGGGATCACTGGTCGGCGCAGACCCGGTGGGCCGAAGGGCCTGTTAAACGAAACTAAATGTGCGAAGAATAAACTAACATTGATACATCGCAGGACATTAGTAATTGCATAACTTTATCATGCATCTGAAGATTCAGCTTAATCCGCATCCAGGAGAGAAGTAAATGGAGCCAAGTTCCGAAGTCAGGGTGGGGAGAAGCTACGAGCAACAATAAATAACCTTGGATATTTTTAGCAGTGGTGTGACTGGGATAGAAAAACTGCTGCTTAATCACGCTCTGTTTACATGCACCGACTACCCTGGTCACAAAATAGCAGAGTTCAGTTGGAAGGAGGATTGAATTCCTGGCAACAATCCAAATAGCTTAATGGAAAATCACACTGTTGTTGATCTTGCCCAAGAAAAAAAATTGAAAAGAGAAACACAACCCAAATTCCTTTCCTCCATTTTGTATAACCTCTGAAATGTCACCGGTCCACCACAAACACTTTTATAACTACCCTGCTCTCATGTCCAAACTTTGCTGACTTAATAAATTCACACTCGAATGCAAATGAGCTCTTTATTCTGATTAGCTCCATTCAAAGAATCATCATCTTGAAAGATGGGTTAGAATGGGTTCACCATTCTGGACAATGTCTGGTGCAGAATTGCTTTGTGAAAGATATGCTGCAGTGTTATCAGGAGATAAATCAATTTGAAAACCGCAAAGCACTTCACCTCATCTAAATGATCTGATCAGGTTTCACTTGTGCATTCTGAAAAATAACCTGTTAGCAAGTAGCACCTTGAGGACTGCAAATGCAGCACGAGAATCACAGTTGGGATGAGCATTCTTATGATATCTGCACCTGCTGTGCGTGCGTGTGTGTTAGAACTAATAAACCCAACTACCCCAGGTTTACAGAATGTTGCTCGTACACTCAAGTAGTGCCCTATACTAATCTTCACTGTTCAAAGTACGTCCTCCCTCATCCAAAGAGGTTGCCTCTGCCTGTGCTGCTTGCCCATTTGGACCGGTTGCCTGCTAGCTTGTGATTTGTTGTCTGTACTCGGATCCTGACAACAACGGAGGTCACATTGTAGCTGTATAAGATGTTGGTGAGGCCACATTGAGAATATTGTGTTCAGTTCTGGGCACCGTGTTATAAGAAAGGGTACAGACAAGGATTACGAGAATGTTTCCGGGACTAGAGGGTCTGAGCTGTAGGGAGAGGTTGAGCAGGCTGGGACTCTATTCCTTGGAGTGCAGGAGGATGAGTGCAGGAGGATGATCTTATAGAGGTGTATAAAACTATGAGAGGAATAGATCTGGTAGATGCACAGAGTCCCTTGCCCAGAGTAGGGGAATCGAGGACCAGAGGACATAGGTTCAAGGTGAAGGGGAAAAGATTTAATATGAAACTGAGGGGTAACTTTTTCACACAAAGGGTGGTGGGTGTATGGAACGAGCTGCCAGAGGAGGTAGTTGAGGTTGGGACTATCCCAAAGCGGGCAGGTGGAGCTAGTGTAGCTGGGACATCATTGGACGGTGTGGGCCGAATGGCCTGTTCCCGCTCTGTATGACTATGATTCTAAAAGTTTTTTAACTGATGGTAAAAACACATTCCAGCCCAATCCCAGACTGAATTAAAATCTGCTCTCAGCAAACAGAGATCTCAATAGAGTTTATTCCCATTCTCAAAAGAAACGCAGGGGACAACGGAATCAAAGGATGGTGTTGGCGTGGTGGAATGCATTTGGCCTGCTGAGCTCACATGATCGCTATTTAAGACCAATCCTGTTAGTACCAGCCCTCATCCTATTCCATAGCCCTGTAAATGATCTTCCTTCAGATACTTATCCTGCTTGTTGAACAGTACTAGTATCTACCATCACACCTATCCCAGTCCAGAGTCTGACTATTTGATATAGATTTTTTTTTCCTTCACGTTACTTTTGGAAATCACCTTCATTCAGATTAGTTTATTATCATATACATCATAATATCATAATGGAATTCCTAGTTCACATAGAATAAACAACAAATGCACAATAAACATAATGGATTCCAAACACAGTGGAGTGATTGGAAGATTGTAGTTTAGTTAGTTTTTGTTTAGTGTTTACGATACGATACGTTAGAACTTTATTTATCCCAGGTCTGGCAACAGTCATAAAACAAGATGCTGGAAACACCATATCAAAGCAACGATATGGAACATGGAAAGTCCAGGATTGGGGATGTGCAAAGATTGGGGAAGGGAGTCAGTCTACTCCACGACATGAGGGGGGAGGAGTTGTACAGTTTAATAGCCTCAGGGAAGAAGGATCTCCTGTGGCGTTCTGTGCTGCATCTTGGTGGAACCAGTCTGTTGCTGAAGGTGCTCCTCAGGTTGACCAGTGTATCATGGAGGGGGTGGGCTGTATTGTCCAGGATGCTCCGCAGTTTGAGGAGCATCCTCCTCTCCAAGACCACGTCCAATGAATCTAACTCTGCCCCCAGGACGCAGCATGGAAATAAGTTATTCGGCCCACCGTGTCCACGCCGACCATCGATCAGATAAGTTCACTTTCGTATTCACTCCCTACACACTGAGGGTAGTTTACAGAGGCCAATTAACGTACAAACCCGCACACCTTTGGGATGTGGGAGGAAACAGGAGCGCCCGGAGGAAATCAAAGCGGTCGCAGGGAGAACGTGCAAACACCAATTAGGCAGCACCCGAGGTCAGGCTCAAACCCTGCGCCCTTCATAAGTTGTACAAAACAAATGATTAACTGATGAAGATAGGGATTGATGGAGGTAGGGCAGTAGCTTCGGGAAAATTGGACCTAATAGTGGAGAGTGAAGACGACCTCCTTCCATCTCCTTCGATCTCCTTCAACCTCCCTTCGATTATGATGAAGACTATCTACGACTACTCTCGATTACCTACGACTAACATGCCGACCTACTACGACCTACTACGACTAAACCTACGAGTATCCATGGCGACCTTTTTTTACTCGCAGGCATTTTTTGACATGTTGAAAAAAACGCAGTTAACAGTTACTCTCGCAATGTATGCTACAGAGTTTCCTGAATGTTTTCATCTTTTGGTTTTTTATTGTTGAATAACCTTATATTTATGTAGTCCACCTGTCTTCGATGTTCAATACTAGCCTTTCATTCAACAGTAGCCCCTTGTCATGGCTTTTGCTGACATTAGTTACTGGTGTAGGTAGACAAAAGGTGCTGGAGAAACTCAGCAGGTGAGGCAGCATCTATGGAGCGAAGGAATAGGTGACGTTTCGGGTCGAGACCCTTCTTCAGACTTTAGTTACTGTTGTATTAAGCCTTAGTTAATAGCTACATAAAGTCGCTAAGCTAACACAAATATACTCTGTTTCCGTCTAACCTGCTGGAATCATGTTGGCTGCTCGACTCTGTTGCATTTCAAGGACAAACACACAAACCTGATCTAAACCAAAAATTAATTAATTAAAATCAAGCTGCTACAACGACTGTTTGGCCATCCGTTTTGGAGTGTCATAGTACTCTGAGTAGAATTACAATCACACTTATATTGCATTATTCCAAACATTATTGCTACATTTTATGTGCTCAATCAATGAATCAAGCCATGAGGGATGTAGGTTAGAGTTCATATTGCAGACACACTCTTGAATAAGTACTTGTAAATTAATGCATGAATGAAAGGAGACTCACTTCTCACTTCCTGCATTGTTGGTGCAGTGCAACGTTAAATTATATTAATTTAAATTATATTAATTTAAATTATAGCCATAAGAGGTCGTTCGGAATTCCTTTTTCTGAAAGGCAAGTCACAGCTAATGTCCTGAACAGAAATGTTCTCACAACCTCCCCCTCTGTTGCAGTGGGCTCTGGCAGGCATGTCTCTCATCATATATGTATATTTCCCCATTGTATTATCTGTTCCTTTACCTGCCTGGCCTCATCTCCACCCTCCCAAAATGCCAGAAGCTTTCAATTTGCCTTCACCACTCACTGTAGTGGCTTCAGGCCCAATCCATCATCCTCTGCCATTTTGTTTCATTTAGAGACACAGGCCCTTCAGCCCACCGAGTCCGCACCGACCAGCGATTCCCCGCACATTAACACTATCCTACACACACTAGCGACAATTTTACATTTACACCAAGCCAATTAGCCTACAAACCTGTACATCTTTGGAGTGTGGGAGGAAACCGAAGATCTCGGAGAAAACCCACGCAGGTCACGGGGAGAACGTACAAACTCCGTACAGGCAGCTCCCGTAGTCAGGATCGAACCCGGGTCTCCGGCGCTGCAACTGTACCGCTGCGCCAACGTGCCGCCCGTAACACATGCAAAGCATCCTCCACTCTCTTGCCAACCAGCCGTCTGAAGAGAGGTCCCCCACAAAACATTGATCCATTTCTTAATTAGCTGTGATAATTCTCCTCTTGTTATAACAGTGTCCCATGGTCTCTTTCTAAGTGAAACTGGGATCATTCTTTCAATTTAGGCCATTGTATTTTCCACTAATCATATAGCCTCCCTTACACTGGAGACACTAAAGGGCCTGTCTCACTTGGTGATTTTTTCGGCGACTGCCTGCGTCATATCAGTGTCGCCAAAAGATTTTGAACATTTCAAAATCCAGCGGCGACAAAACAAATGTTGCGACACTTGAGGAAACACCACGCGTCATACGTCATCACGTGTGTCACCGCCACGTCATGCCGTGTATTTTTCGGAGACCTGATATGTCAGAAAATGATGCCGGCAGTCGCCGAGAATATCGGCAAGTGGGACCGGCCCTTAATACAGTTAAGGTGGAGACTCAAAGAACTGCAGATGCTGAAACCTTGAGCAAAACACAAAGTGCTGGAGGGACTTTAGAGGGTCAGGCAGCACCCTAGAGGGATTGGACAGGTGAAGTTTTGGGACGGGACCCTCTTCAGAATCTTTTCAGAAGATGGTCAAACAGCTGGAATCACAGTGAGAGAGGAGGAGAGAAGAGGAGAGCTTATCTAAAGTAGGAATGTGTAGGAAGGAACTGCAGATGCTGGTTTAAACAAAAGGTAGACACAAAAAGTGCTTTGAGAGGTTGATCATGGAGCAAATCAACTCCTACCTCGACAAAACCCTGGGCCCACTGCAGTTCGCTTACCGCCACAACAGATCAACGGTGGATGCGATCTCGCTGGCCCTCCACTCCGCACTGGACCACTTGGACAACAAAAACTCATATGTCAGGCTGTTTATCGGATTACAGCTCGGCATTCAACACAATCATCCCCTCCAAACTGATTACCAAACTCGCAGAACTGGGTCTCTGCGCATCCCTCTGCAACTGGATCCTCGACTTCCTCATCCACAGACCACAGTCTGTTCGTATTAGTGGAAATGTGTCAGCCTCGATAACAATCAGCACGGGAGCACCTCAAGGCTGCGTGCTCAGCCCACTGCTGTACTCACTCTATACCCATGACTGCGTAGCCAACCACAGTGCGAACTCCATCATCAAGTTCGCTGACGACAACACTGTTGTGGGGCGTATCACTGATGGGGATGAGTCAGAGTACAGAAGAGAGATCGAGCAACTGTCCATATGGTGCCAGCGCAATAACCTGGCCCTCAACACCAGCAAAACCAAGGAACTGATTGTGGACTTTGGAAGGAGTAGGAGGGGGACCCACAGCCCCATTTATATCAACGGGTCAATGGTTGAAAGGGTCAAGAACTTCAAATTCCTGGGCGTGCGCATCTCTGAAGATCTTTCCTGGTCCGAGAACACTAACGCAATTATCAAAAAGCTCATCAGCGCCTCTACCTCCTGAGAAGATTACGGAGAGTCGGTTTGTCAAGGAAGACTCTCTCTAACTTCTACAGGTGCACAGTAGAGAGCATGCTGACCAGTTGCATCGTGGCTTGGTTCAGCAATTTGAGCGCCCTGGAGAGGAAAAGACTACAAAAAGTAGTAAACACTGCCCAGTCCATCATCGGCTCTGACCTTCCTTCCATCGAGGGGATTTATCGCAGTCGCTGCCTCAAAAAGGCTGGCAGTATCATCAAAGACCCACACCATCCTGGCCACACACTCATCTCCCTGCTACCTTCAGGTAGAAGGTACAGGAGCCTGAAGACTGCAACAACCAGGTTCAGGAATAGCTACTTCCCCACAGCCATCAGGCTATTAAACCTGGCTCGGACAAAACTCTGATTATTAATAACCACTTTCTGCTATTTGCACTTTATCAGTTTATTTATTCATGTGTGTATATATTTATATCATGGTATATGGACACATTTATCTGTTTTGTAGTAAATGCCTACTATTTTCTGTGTGCTTAAGCAAAGCAAGAATTTCATTGTCCTATACAGGGACACATGACAATAAACTCACTTGAACTTGAACTTGAACTTGAAAAGCTGGAGTAACTCAGCAGGCCAGGCAGAATCTTGATTTCCCTAACTACCTAATCCTGGCATTCCCTCTCTCTCCATCCCTCCCCAGCCCAAGTCACACTAGCTTCTCATGTTCACTCTACAGACAGCTAACAATGGCCTGTTACCTTTATCATTGTGTTCAAAAGGGAACTGCAGATGCTGGAATATCGAAGGTACACAAAATTGCTGGAGGAACTCAGCGGGTGCAGCAGCATCTATGGAGCGAAGGAAATAGGCGACGTTTCGGGCCGAAACCCTTCTTCAGACTGATAGGGGGTGGGGAAAGAAAGAAGGACAAAGGGAGGAGGAGGAGCCCGAGGGCGGGCGGATGGGAGGAGACAGCTAGAGGGTGAAGGAAGGGGAGGGGGGGAGGGGACAGCACGGGCTAGCCAAATTGGGAGAATTCAATGTTGATGCCAAGGGGACGCAAGGACCCCAGACGGAATATGAGGTGCTGTTCCTCCAATTTCCGCTGTTGCTCACTCTGGCAATGGAGGAGACCCAGGACAGAGAGGTCGGATTGGGAATGGGAGGGGGAGTTGAAGTGCTGAGCCACCGGGAGGTCAGGTAGGTTATTGCGGACTGAGCGGAGGTGTTCGGCGAAACGGTCGCCCAACCTAACCTGAGACCAAGCGTAGGTTGGGCGACCGTTTCGCCAAACACCCCCGCTCAGTCCGCAATAACCTACCTGACCTCCCGGTGGCTCAGCACTTCAACTCCCCCTCCCATTCCCAATCCGACCTCTCTGTCCTGGGTCTCCTCCATTGCCAGAGTGAGCAACAGCGGAAATTGGAGGAACAGCACCTCATATTCCGTCTGGGGTCCTTGCGTCCCCTTGGCATCAACATTGAATTCTCCCAATTTGGCTAGCCCGTGCTGTCCCCTCCCCCCCTCCCCTTCCTTCACCCTCTAGCTGTCTCCTCCCATCCGCCCGCCCTCGGGCTCCTCCTCCTCCCTTTGTCCTTCTTTCTTTCCCCACCCCCTATCAGTCTGAAGAAGGGTTTCGGCCCGAAACGTCGCCTATTTCCTTCGCTCCATAGATGCTGCTGCACCCGCTGAGTTCCTCCAGCAATTTTGTGTACCTTTATCATTGTTACTCTTTTGCATATCTTTCATTCATTGTTCTTTATCTCTTTACATCACCATCTATATCTCTCATTTCCCTTATCCCTAACCAGTCTGAAGAAGGGTCTCGACCCGAAACGTCACCCATTCCTTCTCTCCAGAGCTGCTGCCTGTCCCGCTGAGTTACTCCAGCATTTTGTGTTCATCTTATTTAAAGTAGTAATTTCTTGAGGCGATTTCACAGTAGAGCAGCAACAAGTAACAAGCAAAGATCCTATAGTGGAGCAAGATAGACCACTCCTTCAGATTCAGATTCAAATTTTATTGTCATTGTGCAGTGTACAGTACAGAGACAACGAAATGCAGTTAGCATCTCCCTAGAAGAGCGACATAGAATATGAGCAATAAATAAATATATTTACGTGCATACAGTCATAGTAGTGCAATTATTATTTTTTTCCTGGTGGAAGGAGTGTGATTAACACAGCCAGAAGTGCTCTGTCCTCATACTTACTTATGGTGTCAGAATTACATTCAGTAGGGACTCACCCATTAGTCTCTAAATTCATGTAGGGAGTGTTTAATTTCAATCCTTCCAAACCGAGGTACTCGGTTATCTGCAATGTGAGCGAAGTTTTAATGCTGCTTCACGAGTGGGAGCCTGTCACAGTACTATCACTAGCTAAACTCACCATGAAGGTGGTCATGCTTATGGCGTTGGTTTCAGCCCAGCGAGTGCAGACATTACAAATGCTGTGGCTAGACAGGATGGATGTATCAGCAGATGCCATCACTTTTTATGTTTATGATTTGCTCAAGCAGAGTAAAATTGGTGTGACAGGGTGTAAGATTGTCTTTTCGGCATACCCAAGGATTCCCGCTTGTGTGTACTGTCATACTTGTCCCGTTATATTGAGGCTACCAGAACCTTGAGGGGAACAGAGTCAGCATTGTTCATAAGCCACAAAAAAATGCACAGTAAGTAGGTACACAAAAATGCTGGAGAAACTCAGCGGGTGCAGCAGCATCTATGGAGCGAAGGAAATAGGCGACGTTTCGGGCCGAAACCCTTCTTCAGACTGATGGGGGGTGGGGGGGAGAAGGAAGGAAAAATGGAGGAGGAGGAGCCTGAGGGCGGGGGGATGGGAGGAGACAGCTCGAGGGTTAAGGAAGGGGAGGAGACAGCAAGGGCTAACAAAATTGGGAGAATTCAACGTTCATGCCATCCGGACGCAAGCAACCCAGGCGGAATATGAGGTGCTGTTCCTCCAATTTCCGGTGTTGCTCACTCTGGCAATGGAGGAGACCCAGGACAGAGAGGTCGGATTGGGAATGGGAGGGGGAGTTGAAGTGCTGAGCCACCGGGAGTTCAGGTAGGTTATTGCGGACTGAGCGGAGGTGTTCGGCGAAACGATCGCCCAACCTCAGCTTAGTCTCCCCGATGTAAATCAGCTGACATCTAGAGCAGCGGATGCAGTAGATGAGGTTGGAGGAGATACAGGTGAACCTTTGTCGCACCTGGAACGCCTGCTTGGGTCCTTGAATGGAATCGAGGGGGGAGGTGAAGGGACAGGTGTTGCATTTCTTGCGGTTGCAACGGAAAGTGCCCGGGGAGGGGGTGGTACGGGAGGGAAGGGAAGAATTGACAAGGGTGTTGCAGAGGGAGCGGTCTTTGCGGAAGGCAGACATAGGGGGAGATGGGAAGATGTGGCGAGTGGTGGGGTCACGTTGGAGGTGGCGGAAATGGTGGAGGATTATGTGTTGTATTTGCCGGCTGGTGGGGTGAAAGGTGAGGACTAGGGGGACTCTGCCCTTGTTGCGAGTGCGGGGATGGGAAGAGAGAGCAGTGTTACGGGGTATGGATGAGACCCTGGTGCGAGCCTCATCTATGGTGGCGGAGGGGAATCCCCGTTCCCTGAAGAACGAGGACATTTCCGATGCCCTGGTGTGGAACGTCTCATCCTGGGAACAGATGCGGCTTGGCGGAGGAATTGGGAGTAGGGGATGGAGTCTTTACAGGGGGCAGGGTGGGAAGACGTGTAGTCCAGATAGCCATGTGAGTCAGTTGGTTTGTAGTGTATAGTGTAGTGTAGTGCACAGTAAGTAGGTATGTTGCAAAACCTACCTTAAGCGTCGCTGCAGATCTGTCCCAGCCCGTGTGTGTGATTATGGCGCCGTTTAGAGGGGGGCGGGTTTAAAACGCGATTTTCCCTAGGCTGTTCAAATCGAGCTTGTTCAGCCTACCTCAGTTGCTGATGAAAAATCGCTTGAAGTTTCGCTCGCTGGAGCTATTTTTACATTTTACGGGTTTATTTAATTATTATAGTAAGTTAAAAATTAACCTCTAAACCCGCGACCGCCGACAACGGGACGGATCTCATACAGGGGACAACGGAAGGTAGGTTGTTTATTTTTACATTAAAAAGCGCTTTTTAAGATCCCTTTATACAAAGTTTAATGTTGCGAGTAGCTAATTTGGGGCCCCATTAAATCCCGCAGTATTTTTCTGGGCATTTGGGGCACAAATCTACCGCAATGTGAACGTTCTAAACCAGCACGTTCCACAGGATCCCACTCGAAAGCTGATTTAAATGGCCATTAATTTACAGCAATTGAACACTAAATTCCTTTCATTTGGCCTCTAAATTAATGTAAATGAGATTTAAAAATCATGTTTTATTGTGAATTCTTTGTGAATATTATTTGGACACTTGGGCTATTTAAAAATGTTAATCATTTCTTAAGAAATGGATAGATGTTTAGATCTAGTAATTGAAGTTTGGAATTAGCTACAATTGGGTAACTAACTAATTATATGCTTTAATTTCAGGTCATCCAAGTAAGATTATTTTATATTTGTTTCAGAATGGTTCAATCTAAGATAACTGAAAATTTCATTCAGTTCTCTTAATTTTTAAGAAAGTTATGGGCTTTTGACTGTCCACGATCACAGCTTTTTTGTTATGTCCATAGAAAATCAATAGGGAACAAGATGCTAATTTCCGAGTATGAAAATGGCCATAACTTTTTAAATACTTGAGATATGAAAACTTCTTTTTATGCTTTATCTGATGGGATAAATTGCAGACTTGATTTTTAAAATCTCAAAATTTTGTAACATTGCTACAGTAAGGTGTCGACATAAACTATCTCAAGGTGGTTAAAGCAGGTTCTGGTAAACGCTGGGATGGACACTGATAATTTTAAATCTCATTCCACCAGGGCGGCAGCAACTTCAGCGGCCAGGGCGATGGACGTGCCTATAGATCATATTCTCGAGGCCGCAGGATGGTCAAGTGAACTGATGTTCCAAAGGTTTTACCATAAGCCGATTACAAGGCTGGGGGTTTTTGCCGATTCTGTTTTAAGTTCAGTTACATAGTTTCCCCCTGGGATAGAGGGGTTACTATTATTGTTGTTCAAATAAACCGTTGATTCGTTAAGCAATGTTTGAGTGATATTTTATTGATAATTTTAATTATGATTGAGTCAATCATTGCAGTGAGAGGCCGGATTTGAATCTGCGGCACGAAATCACAGAGCTTTGAAATCTTCACGTAGTCACTCATGTGACTCTGAAGTAAAATATTAAGATTAATAATAATAATAATGGATGGGATTTATATAGCGCCTTTCTAATACTCAAGACGCTTTACATCGCATTATTCATTCACTCCTCAGTCACACTCGGTGGTGGTAAGCTACTTCTGTAGCCACAGCTGCCCTGGGGCAGACTGACGGAAGCGTGGCTGCCAATCTGCGCCTACGGCCCCTCCGACCACCACCAATCACTCACACACATTCACACACATTCACACACAGGCAAAGGTGGGTGAAGTGTCTTGCCCAAGGACACAACGACAGTATGCACTCCAAGCGGGATTCGAACCGGCTACCTTCCGGTTGCCAGCCGAACACTTAGCCCATTGTGCCATCAGTTTGAAGTTTGATCTTTATTTTATGAGTAGTAATGTTGAGGGATTACGTACCCTCCGCTCCCAGCCCTCATTAAGATCATCTGGTAGTTCTAGTCTTCTTTCATCTTATTATCATACTACAGTCACTATTATTACCTGTGATTTCACACCGCTGCTTTGAAGATTGAGGCACGTGCGGCTGAACGGGCTTCTTCTTCACGTAATCGCTCATCGTAACTCCTCATAAAATAAAGATCAAACTTCAAACTGGTAAGTTCTCGTTTAATCTTACTATTTTTCAATAATAATTTTCATATGTATATATGAAAGTTAGCATAGTCATTCAATATGACCTAAAATTATTCCTACCGATGTAAGTAGGGCACCTGTAGGTGCAGTGGTAGACTTGGTGCCTTACAGCGGTTACAGCGCCAGAGACCTGGGTTCGATCCTGACTACAGGTGCTGTCTGTACGGAGTTTGTACGTTCTCCACGTGACCGCGTGGGTATTGTCCCACGCTCCAAAGACGTACAGGTTTGTAGGTTAATTGGCTTGGTGTAAGTGTAAATTGTCCCTAGTGTGTGTCGGATAGTGTTAATGTGCGGGGATCGCTGCTCGGTGCGGACACGGTGGGCCAAATGGCCTGTTGCCGCTCTGTATCTATAAAACTAAAACTAAAGTAAATGTTCACCATAAAGGGCCTGTCCCACAAGCATGCGACCTGCATGTGGCAAGCGCGACCGAAGCGGGAGCCGCGCGGAGGTCGAGTGATCCCTGTACAGGGCCTGTCCCACAAGCATGCGACCTGCATGTGGCAAGCGCGACCAAACAGGAAGCGGGAGCCGCGCGGAGGTCGAGTGATCCCTGTACCGGGCCTGTCCCACCAGCATGCGCCAGCATGTGGTGAGCGCGACCAAACCGGAAGCGGGAGCTGCGCGGAGGTCGAGTGAGTGACGTGAAGTTCAAGCGAAGTCCGCGGGAAGTTCGCGCGTGACGTACGGCATCAAGACGTGTGTATGGCGTCGAGACGCTGCGCATGCCCATCGAGGCGGTGTGTGCGCCGTTGAGGCGGCTGCGGGCTGGCAGGCCGTTGCCGCCCGGAAATTTTGAATACGGTCAGTTTTTCGGAGCCCCGCGCGATGTCGGGACCAGCTCCGCGCAACTCCATACGGCTCCGGCGATCGAAGTGGGACCGGCCCCGCGAGGCCGTACGGCTCAAGCGACCACGTTAGGTCATGCTTGCCGCATGGAGTCGCATGCTCGTGGGACAGGCCCTTAAGTCATCAAATCCAAAGCTTGTACCAAATTTCTAAAACTGCTGGACTAATGTATACAACCACATCTAGTTTGGCCGATGAAATGTAAAGTTTGGGTCTAAATGAAAGCACATGTCTTCTGTGGGCCATGTGTAAACCAGCATTGCCAGTTATCATACATATCCATGCAAAGAGCAAGGCAGCAGGCTTGCATAATTAACCAATTTCAACAGTGTGGTGGTTGTAAGGGGGAGATTGCTCCAGGATAATTTTGACTGTCAAAAGATGAAGGACTCTCCCATTCCAATGGCTCCTACTCTTACAGTATATGTCATGAGCGTGCACTCTACTCTGGAGTCGCACGAGCTTCATTGGCTCGTCTCCAGCTTGTTCAAAATGCTGCCGCTCGCCTTTTGACTGGAACTCGAAAGAGGGAGCACATTACTCCAATTTTGGCCTCCCTTCACTGGCTCCCAGTGCACTTTCGAGTTCATTTCAAAATTATTTTATTTGTTTTTAAATCGTTGAATGGGCTCGCCCCGCCTTACCTCTCTGAGCTGCTCCACCTATATGCTCCTGCCCGGTGCCTCAGGTCAGCTGATCAGCTGCTCCTTGAGGTACCAAGGTCTAAGCGGAAGCTCAGAGGGGATAGAGCCTTTTCTGTTGCTGCTCCGGCACTCTGGAACACCTTGCCGCTGCACATCAGACAGGCCCCCTCACTGTCCATCTTCAAATCCTCCCTAAAACACATTTTTATTCTTTGGCTTTCGACACTGGCTGAGGCATTGCTCCTGTTTTTAGTGCTTTTAATGTCTTTTAATTTTTAGTGTGTTTTTTATAGTCCTTCGTTTTACGGTTTTTAATGGTTTTTAATTGTTTGTAATAGCTTTTTGTTCATGAGTTCTCATGTACAGCACTTTGTGGCAACTGCAGTTGTTTAAAGTGCTTTATAAATAAAGTTATTATTATTATTATTATGGGAGGCAGTGCCTCTGCTCCCAAGAGACAATGATCAACTTTATCCTAAGATAGACACAAAAAGCTGGAGTAACTCAGCGGGACAGGCAACATCTCTGGAGCAAAGGAATAGGTGACGTATCAGGTCGAGACCCTTCTTTAGACACATCACATTCTTGACATTTTTTAACCAGACGGAGATAACTTCCTGCGACATTAATGCTTCTTTAAAAACTATCTGGTACATTTTCCTGATGCACTGGGGAAAGAATCAGTCAACTCTGACCTTAAGCAAATGTTTATATTGGCATTGATTAAACTTCCTATTGGTAGACCATCCCTGCACCAATATGTTCAGCTATCTTATTTGTTCCCCTATTTGGATTATCTCCAGGTCATCTGCACTGTCCAATCCATGTTGCCTTAGCAGGAATCCCTATCAGTTGCAAAAGCATAATTCTACATTGTCGAGACCAAGTGCAGGCTCGGCAATCGTTTCACTGGATTCCTTCACCCAGTCTGCCTCGGCCTATGTGATCTCCCATTTGTCAAACACTTCCCATTCCCACACTGACCTTTCTGTCCTGGGCCTCCTCCATTGTCAGAGTGAGGCCAAACATAAATTGAAGGAGCAACACTTCATATTTCGCTTGTTCAGCTTACAACCCAGCTGTATGAATCTTGATTTCTCCAACTTCAAGTAAACATTGTGTTCCCTCTCTCTCCTTCCCTCCCCCACCCTACTCATCGTACTAGTTTTACTGTTATCCTGTTGAGTTTCAGTGCCTGTTTCGTCATCGCCTGACCCACAGCCAACAATGGACCATTGTGGGCTCCACCTTTCCTTGATAACCATTACTTTTTGCATATCTTCCATTCATTTGTCCTTTTTCTCTCACTTCCCTCTCCCCTGCCTCTCAGTCTGAAGAAGGGTCTCGCCCCGAAACGTCACCCATTCCTTCTCTCCAGAGATGCTGCCTGTCCCGCTGAGTTACTCCAGCTTTTTGTGTGTCTGTCTGCGGTTTAAACCAGCATCTGTAGTCCACCCCTCCACATTGGTGTACTCATGCTATGCTTCAGTCACTATTTACCATCTTAATATGGGAGGTCCAGCAGAGAACTGGACTTTGGAAATTTATACTTTGAGCTTTTAGCAAATTCTCACATGCGAGTTTTAAAGAGGAAGTATTACAGGACTGCAGCATTGGAGAATTGAGAACAAAAGTAGTTGTAATATGCAGTAAATAGCCTGAAGGTGCAGTAAGTCGGGAGCAAGTGAGAAAAGCCCTGTATGAACATGCAACATATCACAGACCTGCATTGTTGTACTGGGGGGGGGGGGGGGGGGGGGGGAGAAAGGAAGAGGCAGAGACAGTGGGCTTGTGGGAGAGCTGGGAAGGGGAGGAGAAGGAGGGAGAAAGCAGGGACTACCTGAAATTGGCGAAGTCAGTGTTCATACCGCTGGGGTGTAAGCGAAATATGAGATGCTGTTCCTCCATTTTGCACTGGGCCTCGCTTTGGCAATGGAGGAGGCCCAGGACAGAAAGGTCAGATTGGGAATGGGAGGGGGAGTTGAAGTGCTGAGCCACCGGGATATCAGGTTGGCTATTGCGGACTGAGCGGAGGTGTTCAGCAAAACAATCGCCGAGCCTGCGCTTGGTCTCGCCGATGGAGAGAAGTTGACACCTGGAACAGTGGATGCAGTAGATGAGGTTGGAGGAGGTGCAGGTGGACCTCTGCCTCAACTGGAAGCCTTGATATTGGTGGGAATAATGTGGGAAAATGCCGGGAGTACAGGGCTGAACTGTCAGTATTTCCCGAATATGGACACAAATAGCTGGAATAACTCAGAGGGTCAGGCAGCATCTCTGGAGAGAAGGTATAGGTGACGATTCGGGACGAGACCCTTCTTCCGACTGAGAGTCAGGGGTAAAGGGAAACAAGTAATTTCCCAGCAAGTTCCAGCTGATTAATCTATGAATGGAAACCCCAATACTACCATGCTGGAAAACATTCTCCACAAAGAGAAAAATACTGGTCTACAATTTCAGTTCACTCACTCCCTTCCAAGCAGCACAGGAGACAATAGACAATTGGTGCAGGAATAGGCCATTCAGTCCTTCGAGCCAGCACCACTATTCAATATGATCATGGCTGATCATACACAATCAGTACCCCGCTCCTGCCTTCTCCCCATATCCTCTGACTCCGCTATCTTCAAGAGCTCTATCTATCTCTCTCTTGAAAGTATCCAGAGAACCTGCCTCCACCGCCCTCTGAGGCAGAGAATTCCACAGACCCACCACTCTCTGTGAGAAAAAGTGTTTCCTCGTCTCCGTTCTAAATGGCTTACCCCTTATTCTTAAACTGTGGCCCCTGGTTCTGGACTCCCCCAACATCGGGAACATAGGAGCAAAGCACAACATAAGTTACATGAATTGAGACTATGTGGATTATTTTCATGCACAGCTTATCATTCGTAAGTGATTTCAAGAATGACTCAGCGCCACTAAATTGTTAGAACTATGTGTTGATAAGGAGTTGTCCTTGCATCGTAATGCTGGAGAAATGCTGTGCACTACAGACATTTTTCACTACACGAAGTTCGTAATTGATGTCGGTGATAAAAGATGACGAATGCTTCTCGTGCACGTGTACCTTCATTCATCTGCTGTTTTAAAATAAATGAGTTACTGCCCTCCATTAAATAAAACTGCAGCGAGAGCAAAGTCAAATAGATTTAGCACTGATCTGCTGTTATCCTTCGCAGTAAGTCTGTCATGAAGTTACATCTCCTTGGGCTGGAAAAAGGACCCAGTGGATACAGTAATCATTAAAAAAAAACGAAATGGACTGACTGCTTCCAGTCTTCAGTGTGAAATCTATTCAGCTCACACATTACCGTGATGAAGCAATTACTAATGTTGCTCTCACATTTCCCCCTGGATCTTGACTCCTCTATTACAAATGATTCAGGATCACTGCCCACTTGCCACATGGTCATAATATGATGAACCAGTAATTATTTTCTAAGTAATGGCGTAGAGCTGGGCACTGAACCTGACGATCCACTACCTCAGTCTTACATCATCGCCATGCAATGTAGTAAATTCATAAATGCAAGGAACTCGATATAATTCATTAAATCCATTACCAGACAAACTAACTATCCTGTGCAGATACACAAAATTGCTGGGGAAACTCAGCGGGTGCAGCAGCATCTATGGAGCGAAGGAAATAGGCGACGTTTCGGGCCGAAACCCTTCTTCAGACCCGAAACGTCGCCTATTTCCTTCGCTCCATAGATGCTGCTGCACCCGCTGAGTTTCCCCAGCAATTTTGTGTACCTTCGATATTCCAGCATCTGCAGTTCCCTTTTGAACACAATATCCTGTGCGGATGATGGTTTAAACTAAACATAGACACAAAATGCTGGAATAACTCAGCGGGACAGGCAGCATCTCTGGAGAGAAGGAATGGGTGACGTTTCGGGTCGAAACCTTTCTTCAGCAGGGAAACATCACCCATTCTTCTCTAGAGATGCTGCCTGTCCCCTGAGTTACTCCAGCTGTTTATGTCAAACTATCTTTACTTTTTATTTGCTTAAGGGCCTGTCCTACTGTACGGGGTGATTCAAGAGTTCTCCCAAGTTCTCCCCCGATTCGAGCTTGTGTAATGTATGTAAGCGCTCGTACGAGTAAAAAGTAACCATTTTTTTCATCACAAGTATTTTTTTACTCGTGGACATTTTTCACAGCGTTGAAAAAAGTCACGAGTTTACCGGATTTCCCGAGTACCTGCCGTTACTCGTACGAGCCGCTACGTGACATCCACAAGCTCCTACGGACCCGCTACGTACATTACTGTCGTTGTGTCCTTGGGCAAGACACTTCACCCACCTTTGCCTGTGTGTGAATGTGTGTGAATGTGTGTGAGTGATTGGTGGTGGTCGGAGGGGCCGTAGGCGCAGATTGGCAGCCACGCTTCCGTCAGTCTGCCCCAGGGCAGCTGTGGCTACAGAAGTAGCTTACCACCACCGAGTGTGACTGAGGAGTGAATGAATAATGCGATGTAAAGCGCCTTGAGTATTAGAAATCCATTATTATTATTACACAAGCTCGAATATGGGGAGAACGCTTGAATTACCTCGTACAGTGGGACAGGCCCATTGCGCAGGTGACGGGAATGCAAAGTAAAGCCAAATCACATATTCACAGCAGAACCTTCTGCATTGGTTCTTGCAGAAAACTCTGCACAGATGTCAATGGTTAAAAAGGCTTCATGAAGTTCCTTTGAGGACATTTCTTTTTAGAAATTGCGTTTCAGCGGCCGTTTGTTATATATAACCCCCTGAGCGACAAACATGAAGAAAGCACATGTGTAATTACACCTTTTATAAATGATTATCTCAGCTGAAAACATGAACACAAGTGGAAGAAAGTAATGTTTGATTCTATTGAGCATTTTTCAGTCAAAGTACATTCAAGAGTAAAAATAATATTTTTTATTGTACGGCAGAAGTTGCACACTTCAAGTGTTATCCTCCTGTTTGCAAGTCACAGGTTGTATGCACGATCATTTGCATAGACAGGCGAGACTTCAGCCTGACAATGAGGTCGTACGATCATAAGTGATAGGAGTGGAATTAGGCCATTCAGCCCATCAAGGCTACTCTGCCATGCAATCGTGGCTGATCTATCTCTCACTCCCAACCCCATTCTCCTGCCTTCTCCCCATAATCTCTGACACCTGACAATGTACGATACAATAGACAATAGGTGCAGTAGGCCATTCGGCCCTTCGAGTCAGCACCGCCATTCAATGTGATCATCCACAATATGATAGAACTTTATTTATCCCAGGGGGGAAATTGATCTGCCAATAGTCATGAATCTCAACAAGACACATGACACATGAAATTAAAGTGATGAGTGGAAAGGCCAGGATTGGGGATGTGCAAAGATTGTGGAGGGGGAGGAGGAGGGGGGGGGGGGGGGAAGTAAATCTACCCCACGACAGAAGGGGGAGGAGTTGTACAGTTTGATAGCCCCAGGGAAGAAGGGTCTCCTGTGGCGTTCTGTGCTACATCTTGGTGGAACCAGTCTGGTGCTGAAGGTGCTCCTCAGGTTGACCAGTGTGTCATGGAGGGGGTGAGCTGTATTGTCCAGGATGTCTACATTACGTCCTTCACTTGGACGCAGGCTGCAATTAAATGTGGGAGGAGTCTCCCTTAAAGACCGCTGAAGTTACAGGTCAATTAACACCAGGACTGATACACTTTTTGTAACAAACGCTATTACAAACAGAACCCCCAAGCAAAATAGATGTGGATGAAGAGTCTACATTTCAAAGTCCCTGTAGTCAGCGACAAGTATTACAATGCACAATTAAATGCCTTGGCAACTGCAATTCAGGAAGTAAGCCAACTTTGAAACCTCCTCACTTTTATAATAGTTCAGCCAATGTTGAGCAGGCTACAGAGTGAATGGATGCATCAGAAGGTCAAGAGTGACTTGCTTCAAGTGGAGCGAACCTGCATTAGTGAAAGTGTTGTGGAGGAGGCAGGAGAATGGGGTTAGGCGGCATAAAAGAGATCTGAGCTGTACGTCTTTCACACAAAGGATGTTGAATATCTTGAATAATCTAACAGTGGGTGTAGTGGAGGCACATACAATGACAGCATTTAAAACGTATTCAAACAGGTACTTGGATAGTGTAGGAATTAGCTCATAACAAGAGGATTTCAGTATAGGAGTAAAGAGGTTCTTCTGCAGTTGTATCGGGCTCTGGTAAGACCTCATCTGGTGTATTGTGTACAGATTTGGTCTCCTAATTTGAGGAAGGACATCCTTGTGATTGAGGCAGTGCAGCGTAGGTTCACGAGATTGATCCCTGGGATGGCGGGACTGTCATATGAGGAAAGATTGAAAAGACTAGGCTTGTATTCACTGGAGTTTAGAAGGATGAGGGGGTTCTTATAGAAACATATAAAATTATAAAAGGAATGGACAGGCTAGATGCAGGCCAAATCACTGGATGGATTTAAGAAAGAGTTAGATTGGGCTCTAGGGGCTAGTGGAATCAAGGGATAGGAGAGAGAAGGCAGGCACGGGTTATTGATTGGGGACGATCAGCCATGATCACAATGAATGGGGTGCTAGCTCGATGGGCCGAATGGCCTCATCCTGCACCTATTTTCTATGTTAGATGCTGGTTTAAACTGAAGATAGACACAAAAAGCTGGAGTAACTCAGCAGGTCAGGCAGCTTCTCTGGAGAAAAGGAACGTTTCGGGTCGAGACCCTTCTTCAGAGTCAGGGGAAAGGGAAACGAGAGATATAGACAGTGATGTGGAGAACATAGAACAAATGAATGAAAGATATGCTAAAAGGTAGCGATGAGAAAGGAAACAGGCCATTGCGAGCTGTGGGCTAGGTAAATGCCATAGGAATGGTGCAGTGATACGGGCCTAATGCAGGCAAGTGAGATTGCCGTATATACGTGTCACGGTCAGCATGGGCCAGATGAGTCTAGAGAGCCCGTTTCTGTGCAGCATGTTTCCATGAGTCGATGATAACATATTTTGCCGTTTGTTAAACTGGGGAAGTGGTAATGACTTTGTTTCAATCTGTACTGCAAAAGTGTCAGGAAGTAACTGCAGATGCTGGTTTAAACCAAAGATAGACACAAAATGCTGGAGTAACTCAGCTGCACAGGCAGCATCTCTGGATAGGAGGGATGGGTGATGTTTCGGATCGAGACCCAGAAGAAGGGTCTCAACCCGAAACGCTGTCTGTCCCACTGTTACTCCAGCATTTTGTGTCTATCTTCTGCAAAAGTGTCACATACTTAAGCAAGAGGATATTCTGTAATGTTGTATGTGGGACATGAGCTCATAAAAAAAAATACTTAAAGAATGGGTGACAGTCTGAAGAAGGGTCTCGACCCGAAATGTCGCCTATTCCTTCTCTCCATAGATGCTGCCTCACCCCCTGAGAACGGAGATGAGGAAACACTTTTTCACACAGAGAGTGGTGAGTCTGCTGAATTCTCTGCCTCAGAGGGCGGTGGAGGCCAGTTCTCTGGATACTTTCAAGAGAGAGCTAGATAGGGCTCTTGAAGATAGCGGAGTTGGGGGATAGCGGGGAGAAGGCAGGAACGGGGTACTGATTGTGGATGATCAGCCATGATCACATTGAATGGCGGTGCTGGCACGAAGGCCCGAATGGCCCACTCCTGCACCTATTGTCTATTGTCTATTTCTCCAGCATTTTTGTCTACCTTCGATTTTTCCAGCATTTGCAGTTCTTTCTTAAACAGATACTTAAATTCAGTGACTTCAAAATCTGTATGTCCTAAACTGAAGCTTTTCCATCTTAAACGATCCAAAATGTTTCAAACTAATAAGTCACAATAATTGTAATATTCTATTAATGAGAGATGTTCAGAATGTGACAAATCCCAGTTGGTCCAATGTGCAGTTGTGATAAACGCCATTCCCACACCAAACATCTCAAATCTCACCCTGAAGCCCATAAAACAAAAATCAAATTAATGATCTAATATCCATATAAACCTCAAACCTCTCTTTGATGGGTAGTAATGCAGTTTCTCTTTAATGGTATCAATTGTAGTGGAATTAATTACTTTTCGTAGCAGAATTTGCTACACATCAAAAATCCAGAGGATTAAAAAAAGGATTTTAACTGCAGCAATGTTCAGATAATAACAAAGGTCCGATGAGCCAGTTTGTCTAAGCCTCAGTGAAAATTGAATATATTGGCTCTGCATGTTCTTTGGCTTCTGTTCAAGGCAGTGTTTTTTCTTCTGCCTATTCCCATCAGCAGTTTGGGTCAAGCAATCACGAGTGGAGCAACGATGAATGGGGAATATTCAAACACCAGTGAAACTGATGACAGATTTTACAGAACTTGGCAAACTGCCACATGAGTATCTGTGTCATGAATGGATGAGACTCATTCATAAAGAATGCTTTCACTGAATGGCTGCGTGGTGAGCTGTACATTTACAATGAGTTGGCACTGCACGGCACATGTTGTCTTTTACACACAATAATGTCATGAATAGAATAGAAAGCATCCAGATTGGAATTTCCTGCTACAGTATCTTGTACCATTAAAATAAAAACAATTCGTTCATTACAATGAAATTATTAAGTATGGTCAAAAATATTCATTTTCAAATTCAAAAATATACATTTTGAAATGACCTGAAATTCTATGTCAATTACTGCTCTTGGTTTGCTGAAGGAATAGAACAAAGAGGAAAGATGGTGTCGACAGGAATAGATTAAATAGGAATATGTTTAAGAAGGAACTGCAGATGCTGGAAAATCGAAGGGAGACAAAAGTGCTGGAGAAACTGAGCGGGTGCGGCAGCATCTATGGAGCGAAGCCGTTTCGGGCCGAAACCCTTCTTCAGACTGATATGATGTGTAATAGGAATATGATGTGTAGGAAGCAAGGGTCAGGTCTCGACCCAAAATGTCACCTATTCCTTATCCCCAGAGGTGCTGTCTGGCCCGCTGAGCTACTCCAGCTTTTTGTGTCTAAATAGGATTTGTAATAATTCAGAGACAAAATAGAAGGGCTTTTCCGAGGATTTCCCAGCATAAGCCACAAGGTGTTCCTTTCTGTACCTACATCAGAAACTGGCCAGGCGAACTGTAAGGATGTCAGTGCCGTAGGACATACAAAACACATCATATTAAACACAATAGGATAATAGGCACAAGTATAAAAGCAGACAACATAATGCTTTGGCACAACCCTTGCTTATAATTGCACGATTTAATAATAATAATAATAATAATAATAATAATAAACTTTATTACAGACTCAAGGTCCAGACAAGGGGCAACATTACATTAAAAATGCATTGCATATCAAATATCATAAATATATATAAAATCATGGTATATCACATAAAAACATCATAATTTATATTTAACAAAAACCCACAATGCTTAAGTTAAAATTCCAGATTAAAAGATGATCAATGTCCTACAACGAGACAACGATACCAGTGTCCCCACAACTGGGATTCGTAGCGTGTAGTGCTAACCCTTATGTTTGTCAAGGCCACAATAAGCACATTTTTAGAGTCATTTATTGCAGTCATTTATCCTGCAAATGAATTTATACATGTGGTGTCTTAGGATAGCTTCTAAAGTACTGACTCCTGCAGCCACAAACATATTACTGGCACTACACCATCTAGGTTGCCTTAGCAGTGTTCTCATGGCATCGTTATATGCCACCTTTAGTCTCTGCATACTTGTCTTTAAAGCTGGATGAAAATATTTTGCATTCTGGAGAACAAAGCGACCACCGTTGAATTGTACAATATAAAGGGAAATACATTGTTGAACTGAAGTGCTGAGAGATTGTGTTAATACAACCGGTTTATATTGTGAACATTTACTCTGCACTAGGTGCAAGGGTTCTCAATCCATAGGAATAAAAAGGATTGGTGTTTGCTTCGTAGGTTGTGGCTGGAGAACACTGCTAAACTGCTAACACTGTTAAACTGCTAATAAAGTCTGAACAAGGGTCTCGACCCAAAACATCACCTATTCCTTTTCTCCAGAATTGCTGCCTGACCCGCTGAGTTACTCCAGCTTTTTTGTGTCTGTCTGCTGCTAAAATGTAAATGGTTTTGCTTCACAAAGCCAGATCGGTGAGTGAGCACTTTGTGGCCATGAGAGAATTCACAGCAGATTCACATCTAAAACACACAAGCAACTTCCTTTACAAAATATTCAGAAAGTCTTTGTATGGTGGGAAGAAGATCCTTTTTATCTGACCCCATTGCATGCAAAATAATGCATCGGTTTAAATGAAATCTCTTTCTCGTGAAACATTAACTCTGGTCCTTGCTCCACAGATGCTGCTTGCCCTGCTGAGTATTTCCAGGATGTTAGTTTAATTCAGACTTCGATTATCTGCAGTTCTTCCGATTTTGAATTCATACAGTACATCAATGTATATTTTGTGGTGATGTCAACATTATAATTTCAACATAATAAATGCCCCTTCATAAGTGTTCCCCCAGTTATCTAAGATTGGTCCACTGAAGATTGATCAGCTGTTTCTGCCATTAACCTCTGCAGTGAGATTGAAAACAACCCAGTGGCCAAATTATGAGGCTGGTTCCTTCATCCTTTGTTGATGGTCTTGACTGGAATTGAAGCAGTTTTTAAAATATTGATGTGCGCTTTGACCCTTTTGTTCAAAACCATGCAAAACAAAATTCCTAAAATGTTTTATGATTTCTAAAAATACTGGTGGAACAATTCCATGCTTGTTGAAAGCCATCATGCATTTGATCCAAGTGTACGTGTGTTTCAGCAGTCTCTGTCAGCAGACTCTTTGACGAATTAACCTTCAAATCCAATCCTCTCTTGACCTGACATTCACATGGTCACAGTTATTTTCAGCGAGAACTTCTGAAAAACACTGTGAACACGTCCCGATGTTGTGTGCTAATTATGTTCTCAGACCAATGAAGCACAGTTCTTCTGCAGAATACCAACCACTGTTCATTGGCCAGATAGGAACATAGACCCAGCAATTAAGGAAGTCATGATGCAACTCTATAAGACTTTGGTTAGACCACGTGTGGAATATTGTGTGCAGTTCTGGTCATCCCATTACAGGAATTTTGTGGAGGCTTTAGAGAGGGTGCAGAGGAGGTTTACCAGAATGTTGCCTGCATTAGGGGGTTTCAGCTACAGGGAGAGGTTGGATAACTTGGATTCTTTTCTCAGAGGTTGAAGGAAGACTTGATAAAACTATACAAAATTAGACAATAGACAATAGGTGCAGGAGTAGGCCATTCGGCCCTTCGAGCTAGCACCACCATTCAATGTCACCACCATCCCCAATCAGTACCCCGTTCCTGCCTTCTCCTCACATCCCCCGACTCCGCTATCTTTAAGAGCCCTTTCTAGCTCTCTCTTGAAAGTATCCAGCTCTCTCTTGAAAGTATCCAGAAAACTGGCCTCCACCACCCTCTGAGGCAAAGAATTCCACAGACTCACAACTCTCTGTGTGGAAAAAGTGTTTCCTCATCTACGTTCTAAATGGCTTACCCCTTATTCTTAAATTGTGGCCCCTGGTTCTGGACTCCCCCAACATCGGGAACATGTTTCCTGCCTCCAGCGTGTCCAAGCCCTTAATAATATTAATACAGGCCTTGAACCTGGTGAGACGCAGGAGGAGCCCGGCCAGGAATCACCCCACAGAGCCCAGTCCCTCCACGCACTAGAGTCTCCCAACCCCTGCAGAGTGGGTATTAAGATGGCTGATCCATGGGCAGTTGCTGCTGGGACGCAAGTCGGGGCCTGATCAACCCCGGCTGGGTCGTCTGGGCGAGGGTGTCTGATGTTGTGAGACTCGAAATACCCGATGACCCCAGATCACATCACTGAGGATGCATCCCAGCGCATCTAGAAGATGTATCTTTTTCACATTTTTCACAATGTTTCAATAAGATTCCCTCTCATCCTTCTAAACTCCAGAGTATTTCTGAGAGACCTAGATAAACTATGAGGCCTAGATAAGGCAGACAGTCAGAGCCTTTTTCCCAGGGTGGAAATGACCAACACTGGAGGGTATAGCTATAAGCTGAGAGAGGGAAAGTTTAATGGAGATGTGTGGAGCAAGTCATTTTTACACAGAGGGTGGTTGGGGCCTGGAACGCATTGCCAGGGGTGGTGGAAGGGACAGATACATTAGTGTCATTTACGAGGTTTTTAGATAGGCACATGGAAGTGCAGGTTACACTGTGGATCATGTAGATGAGATCAGTTCAGATAGACACCATGTTCAGCACAAACATCGAGGGCCGAAGGGCCCATTCCTGTGATGTACTGTTCCATCTTCTAATTAACCCCAGGTCTCGTGGCCTGTCCAGCTTGGAGTGAAATGGGTGATGCTTTCAGAGTCCAGGGCAGCGAAGGGATTGGTCATTTATGCCCTCGTTGGCTTTATAAATGTTTACAGCAACAGAAAAGGTTGAAATTAATGCTTCCAACCTAGAGGTCAGAGGGTAGAGAGGCAGGACCATCATGCCAGATTCACCATTTGATAAGATCACAGTTGACCTATGACTGCAGCAATACTCATCTGCACTAATCCATTGATCTAAAAATCTATCAATGTAGGAAGGAACTGCAGATGCTGGTTTAAACCAAAGATAAACACAAAATGCTGGAGTAATGCTGGGGACAGGCATCATAGCATCTCTGGAGACATTTCGGGTGGAGACCCTTCTTCAGACTTAGCATTTTGTGTCTAAAACTCTACTGATTTGTTTTCAATATACTGAGCAATCGAGTCCGCATGCAGTCTCGAGTAGAACTTTCCATAGATTCACTGTGCCCCCATCTAATGGCCCGGTCCCACGGTACGAGTTCATTCCAAGTACTCTCCCAAGTTTAAAACAAAATCAAACTCGTGATAAGCATGTAGAATAATAATAATAATAATAATAAATTTTATTTATGGGCGCCTTTCAAGAGTCTCAAGGACACCTTGAGAATGAACGTAGCGGGTACGTCGGTGCTCGGGGACGCCTCTTAGCGGCTCGTAACGCTAACGGCAGGTACTTGGGAAACGGGATAAGCTTGGGAAGACTCGTGAAGATTTTTCTACATGTTGAAAAATGTCCACGAGAGCCCCGAGTACCTACGAGTGGCCATTACCGTAAATCTCCGAGTTCGAATCAGGGCAAACTCGGGAGAACTCTTTGAATGAACTCGTACAGTGGGACAGGGCTTTAAGTTGTGAAAAGCTGATCCCTTATCTTGAGATTCTGACCACTGGGTCTGGACATGTCAGCCAGGGAAAATATCATCCCCATATCTAACCTGTTAAGCCCAGGAAGAGTTTTCAATGTTTAATGAGACCAACGTACGTTCTTCCAAACTCTTTGAGCCATGGCCAAGTCTGCTTAATTTCTTGGACAAACACCCCATTCCAGGAATCAAACTGGTGAACCTGTATGAAACTCCTTCTGTTGCAAACGCATTGTTCTTAGTGTTGGGAGATCAGACTTGTACACAACATACCAGATGCAGTCTCACCGGGACTCTGCAGCAAGACATCTTTAATCTGGTACTAACATCAACGTTGCAATAATGGCTGATATACATACATACTTGTAATTGTTGCATCCGCACATTAACTTGAGTGCTTCATGTATACGGACATGCGGATTCCTCAGGACACATTTGCCTTTCAATCTCTCACCATTTTAAAAATTCTGCTTCGCTACTTTGTCCAACCAAAATGAAAGACCCCAACACCTTTCCACATTATATACAACCCCCCTGGCTATTCATTTAGCCTGACGATATAACCTGGTGCCTTGTGCGATTTCCCCACAGCCCAAATTGCCACTCATCTCTGTATCATCAGTGAATTAAATGTATTCCGCTTTAATTCCTCATCAAAATCACTGCTCATAGACTGAAAACTGGGGCCCTGGCAACAATCCCTACAGCACCCCCATTAGTCACAGACTTCCTGCCATGAAATTACCAACGCATTTGTGCTGTGTTTCTGTCCATTAACTAAACCTCAGTTCACGCCAGCATATTATTCCCAATCCCACATGCTCCAATAATAGTTTGTACGACATCTTGTCAAAGCCCTTCTGAGAGTGAATACAAGTACTTCTACCCGTTTCCTTTTATCTGTGTTGTGAGTTGCAATCTAGCAAGGTTTTAATACATTTTCCTTCCATAATCCCACCGATGGGCAGTCGCGGTGGCTCAGCGGTAGAGTTGCTGCCTTACAGCGAATGCAGCGCCGGAGACCCGGGTTCGATCACGACTACGGCTGCTGTCTGTACTGAGTTTGTATGTTCTCCCCGTGGCTTTTCCCCCAGATCTTTGGTTTCCTCCCACATTCCAAAGACCCACAGATTTGTAGGTTAATTGGCTTGGAAAATGTAAACATTGTCCCTAGTGTGTGTAGGATAGTGTTAATGTGTGGGGATCGCTGGTCGGCGCAGACCCGGTGATCCGAAGGGCCTGGTTCAGCGCTGTATCTCTAATCTAAACTAAACTAAACTAAACTAAACTAAATTCCATGTTGACTTCCCAATCCTATGACTATATTTTAAATTCTCTGCTATCACTTCCTTAATAGACTCGAGTATTTCTTCCAATTGATGTCAGGCTAATTGGTGTATCTTCCCCTCTTTCAACTCTCTCTCTGTACTTAAACATTAGGATCACAAAGACATCAATTTGAAGGGGCAGTTGTAGAAATCATGAAGCTTTGAAAGATGTCAACCAGTACATCTGTATTCCCATAACCTCTCCTTCAAATCCCTAGTGTGCACATCATCAGGCCCTGAGGAATTGCAGCTGTCAGTTTCTTCCCTTTCTCCCATTATGTTATTATTATGATTTTTTGTCATAATTTCTTGTCTGCTTATGATATCGGAGGCCCACCAAATGATCAACCATGATTGAATGGCGAAGTAGACATAGAAACATAGAAAATAGGTGGAGGCGGAGGCCATTCGGCCCTTCGAGCCAGCATCACCATTCATTGTGATCATGGCTGATCGTCCCCAATCAATAACCCGTGCCTGCCTTCTCCCAACATCCCTTGACTCCACCAGCCCCTAGAGCTCTATCTGACTCTCTCTTAAATCCATCCAGTGATTTGGCCTCCACTGCCCTCTGTGGCCGGGAATTCCACAAATTCACAACACTCTGGGTGAAAAAGTTTTTTCTTACCTCAGTCCTAAATGGCCTCCCCTTTCTTCTAAGACTGTGGCCCCTGGTTCTGGACTTGCCCAACATTGGGAACATTTTTCCTGCATCTAGCTTGTCCAGTCCTTTTATAATTTTATATGTTTTTATAAGATTCCCCCTCATCCTTCTAAACTCCAGTGAATACAAGCCTAGTCTTTTCAATCTTCCCTCACATGACAGTCCCGTCATCCCAGATGGGCTTGATGGGCCAAATGCCCTAATTCTGCTTCTATCACTTATGACCTAATTACCTAACGCTTTGGCCCACCTAACACAGGACCTCCTGTTCTGGGTTGTTTCCTGTGCCTTCTAGGAAGCAACTCATGCCAAATGCATTTAATGTGTGGGAAGGAACTGCAGATGCTGGTTTACACCAAAGACAGACACAAAATGCTGGAGTAACTCAGCGGGACAGGCAGGATCTCTGGATTGAAGGAATGGGTGACGTTTTGGGTCCAGACCCTTCTTCAGACTGAGACCATATTTATTAAATTTCTCTGCCATATCTTAAATCTCCAACATAATTTCTCTCATCTCAATCTGCAAGAGACCACATTAACTTTACCAAATCTTTTCATTTGTATGGTTGTACTGGCTGTTTTTGATGATCCTTGCTAGACAATCTCATATTTCTACTTTTCCTTTCATTATGCCCATTCAAGTTATGGCATTTTTTTTCCCGATCCTCAGGTTAACTGTTTTCTTTGGTGACATTGCCTTCCCCTTTGAACGAGGGCTAACTTTAACTTTCTTGTCAACCTTGTTTCACCTGGAAGAGCTGTAGAGGCACGTGAGTGGTGGTGAGGGAGGAGGTGCAGGTGTAGGAAGGAACTGCAGATGCTATTTCGCTTGGGCAGCTTACACCCCAGCGGGATGAACATTGACTTCTCTAACTTCAAGTAGCCCTTGCTTTCCCTCTCTCTCCATCCCTCTCCGTTCCCAGTTCTCTGACCTGTCAGAATGTCCGCCTGATGAACTTTTATCTGTTTGCTTCGTTGTCACCTTCACGCTACATTTTCCCTGAGCCTCATCTACTTTGATGTCTCGTTATGGGCCTGTCCCACTTAGCCGACTTTTTAGGCGAGTGCAGGAGACTGCGTTCGCCTCATGATCGCCACATGGTCGCCACACGTTTGTTGATGGTCTCTGGTGAGTCTCCTTCATGATCGCGAGGAGTTCCCGCATTCTGGGAACTAGTCACGGCCTCAGTATGGCCGCCGCTAATTTTTAAACATGTTGAAACAGTTTCTGCGACCGAAAATTGGTCACCATGGAGAAAATCAATAATCCTGTAGTCGTAGGTGAAGTGGTAGTGGGGTCGCCATGTAGTTGTAGGGAGTCAAGGTAGTCGTAGGTAGTTTTAGTTAATCGCCTTTGCTGACTGGTCATTTTCGTTGGCTCATTGTGGAAAGAAAATAACTTAAGCACGAGTTTTTAGAACCAAGGAAAACCGACCGGTAATGTTAAATGCCCGCTAAACTTCACAGCTGCGTATCTCTGGCTTATTAAAAGTTATCTGGCTTCTTAAAAGTGTCTCCACTTCTTCTCCCCTCACCCCCCCCCCCCCCACCCCGCTCTTTTAAAGGACTTACCGTACACTGTGCTACCCGTTTTAACCTTCCTGTTCATCGCAGTATGTCCTTGGCTTTGCGCCATGTGAATTTCAGACAGCGCTCCCCCGCTTTCCCTGGCCCCCGCCTTTGCGATGTGTTTGTGTGTGTATGTGTGTGTGTGTGTGTGTGTGTGTGTGTGTGTGTGTGTGTGTGTGTGTGTGTGTGTGTGTGTGTGTGTGTGTGTGTGTGTGTGTGTGTGTGTGTGTGTGTGTGCGTGTGTTCCACTCTGACACTCGCCGTTCCGGTTTTTCAGCGAGGCCGCGAACTTGACACTCACCGACAGTCCGCTGAAAAATCACCTAAGTGGGACAGGCCCTTCACATTCCCTTATCTGTGTGTCTCCCTCTCCCCTGACTCTCAGTCAGAAGAAAGGTCTCAATCCAAAACGTCACCCATTCCTTCTATCCAGAGATGCTGCCTGTCCCGCTGAGTTACTCCAGCATTTTGTGTGGGGGTAGGTGTCACATTTCCTATGATTTCAAGAGAGTGCCTGAGGAGAGGGTGGCATGAGTGGGGAGGGTTAAGTGGACCTGTGAAGCTTGGAAATAGCGGACCCTGCAGAAAGCACAACGGGGTATGCAGGCAAAGAGGTGACTGTGTGGAAGTTAAAAAGATTTAAACTTACAAAATGAATTCCGCTGAAACTAAGACAGGCTTTCACCTTCTTCTAGTAAATTGCAAAGCCAGCAAAAAAGCACTAACCCTTGCTTTCAGTACATTAACAAGGCCAGCAGACTGTTGATGTTCCCTTTTCCAATAACATAAGCGAGATAACAAGCACAGATTCATGAATGTCTCCTCTATAATATAAACATTAGAGATAGTGTAGACTATTTCCCCCATGTCCTGGCCACCAGTCACTAACAACTGCTGGTGGGGATCATGGAAATGTTGAAGAATGATGTGGAGATGGTTGGGTTAAAGGTAAGGACCAGGGGGTATTCTGTCGGGGGGGGGGGGGGGGGGGGGGCGGGGGGGGGAGGTAAGATTAGTGCGGAAGTACTGGAAATGGTGGTGAGAACTGTATGAGGAGTCCTGTAGACAAATCCTACCAATATTTGCAATGCTCCAGTTAACCTGATACTGCTAAAGATCGACACAAAAAGCTGGAGTAACTCAGCGGGACAGAGAGCATCTCTGGATAGAAGGAATGGGTGACATTTCAGGTCGAGACCCTTCTCCAGAGTGTGTATATTTTTGGTTTAAACCTTCCTACACAACCTGATACTGCGAATTGACTTTCTGAGACAAATCCTTTTTCTCCATGGCCTTTCTCCCATCACTGAGTATTAAGGCTACCTCTCCTTATTCCATTCTGCCTCTTTCTAAAAGTTAACTATTTTTGAATATTTACTCCCCGTCCTCTGTAACTTTGTAATCTTGCCTCTGTAATGCCTGTTGGATCAGACCTTTTGACATTTGAGTCATTAATTCTCTCGTCTTGCTGTGTGTATTCAGATAAAGAGCTTTCAATGTCACCTTTTTACCCCAGTCTGACTCATGTTATACTTTGTATGCTCTGTTCCGTCATTCTAGTTACTATCACCATTTCACTCCTCTGTGCCTTTACCATCATTCTTTAGTTTCTAAATGTTCTCTCTCCACCCCCCCCCCCCCACCCCCCAGCCTACATATCCTGTCTATTCCCCCCCCCCCCCTCTCTCTCTAGCCTTTTCCAGTGAAAACCTTGCTCATTGGTGTTCATTCAAGGAGATTCATTGAGAGGATACTGGTCCCACCCTGATTCAAGTGAAGCCCGTGTCAATGAAATAAACCTCCCTTCAACCATACTTATGAATTTAAACTAATTTTCCCCACATTATTTTTTGAATGGCACATCCAACTCTTTGACCATATTAACCATGTACCAATTCACATTTGGTTCAGGTAGTAATCAGGATTTGTGGTTCTGATTTTTAATTTCATACTTAGCAGAACTTTGTCCAATGTACATAATTGGATTCCATGATGGACCGTGATAACTTGGTCTTTCCCGTGCTACTCCAAGTTTCCCTCTGGTCCTGAGAAAACCTGGCACCAAGCAGATTATGAAGCTCCACTGGTGAAGATTATTAATCCAGATGATGAAGAGGGGGAATAGCATGATAAGATTCAGATGGAAGGTAAGTGAGTGGGACAAGAAGCAAGCTGCTTGGTTCTTGTAGCCATCTCTTGGTTTCCCATATGTCAGACATTCTTCACCACTACTTCGCCTCACTTGCGAGTATTAGCTTCAGACGTGAAATACATTTTGAATCCTTATGATATTCTCACATCACAGAGAGATGATTTGATTATAGTGGGTGAGAAAGCAAGTCAGACTTTCTTTTCATTTGGCCCTCCGGATCAAATGAAAATCTGACTCTGAATCAGATCTGACGAAGGGTCTCGACCCTGAACATCACACATTCCTTTTTCCCAGAGATGCTACCTGATCCGCTGAGTTACTCCAGCATTTTGTGTCGATCTCCAGACAAATATTGTTTCCAGAAGAGCTCTACTGAATATCTGGCCGATATTTTGATCCTGTCCTGTCATTAGCTACTTAGGGATGACGTCAACTTGAAGCCAGACTTTATGTGACCCCAGAGAATTCCTTGGCTTTGGCAAACCATAACAGGAACCGGAGGATTTTCTTTTTCTCCTTCAGGTGAAGCAGTCTCATTGTAACATTTTGCCTCCTCCCAATAAAAACATCCAGACGTATAAAGCTGTTGTAATCGTAAATTCAATCAACTGATGAGAGACGAGGGAACCAACGGACATTTATTTTTGTCAACTTCTCGAATTTAAGTGACATTTCTTTAAGCTAATTCAAATTAAAATCTCAGCTGAAGTGAAACGTCTCGGCTCCATGTTTTCTAACTGGAGCCTTTCTTTGTTTATACAAAGCTGAACGAGGAAATGGGTCCCCCCCCAGCCAAAACGAGTTCCAGCTCTGGAAAATCATTCCTAACTACTGTTCTGAGGCTTGTGAAATTTTTTTGGAAGCAAAACAACACCGATTCTTAGTATCCCTTACAAGTTGATACTGTATGAGCAAAACAGGTTAAAATAGGCGCATTAGTTGATTCACAGCCGGAAAGAACATGTGGTAAAGTGTGAAGCAGTGACCGGCAAACAGCACAATCTAAATAAATCTGCAGATTGCTCGAATAAAATTGACAGCCAGGATGATGGGTTTAATTCACAAAATGAAGACACCTCTGCAGTATTTTACACCCAGATTAAAGTTTAAGACTACAATGGCTTGTAAAGTAACATAGCGCTGGGCAGATGGTGAGCAACTTACATCATTCTCCTTTATTTTTTAGGTGTATTTAGTATCTTTTTAGTGATGCAACGATTCGCAGCATCCCTTGGGCAAGTATAGGAGAGAACACGAGGGGTGTTTTTTGAGCACATCTGCAGTTATTCATTCCCCGTCCAGATGGTACGCATTAAGGAGGGGGCCTGGTGAACTGTGGATCCAAGTTCAAGGAAATTGGAAGTCATTTTTTGGAATTGTTATTAATAGTTTGATGTGTCAGTAAATCACATCTTAAGCAAAGTGCATAACCTTTGCAAAGAACTTCATTCAGCTCAAATTTACAATGTGGAGCGAATAATGCAAGGTAGGCCTTATTGGTTTACTATCCGTTCCTGATTGCTGCTTTCCAAATTTTACACAGAAGATTCTCGGTAGAGGAAGGTATGTCCATTGACATTTGTACGTGATGCTCCAAGTTTAGACCATTCTTGGGAAACGTTCAAAGGGTTTACAAGTAATACTTTTACCTGCCTTTCATCTTCCTGCAGCCGAGCAGGTTACAGCTCACGTTCAACGATTTCAGTTAACTTCTTAGAGTTAAATTCCTCAGTGTTTTTTCTCTTTAGTGACACTTATGAAATACTGGTGAAAGGAAAATGAGATACTCACCTCCACTTCTATAAATTCATTTAACTTTTTGCAAGTAGCAGAAAATGTCTCCGTTGTTCCAAATTCAAAATACCACAGTTTGTTCTTCATTCTGCAAAGGATATAGAGAGGCATAAACTGTTACATATAACCAAAGTATATTTATACAAAAGGAACAGCAGATACTGGTTTAAACCGAAGATAGACACAAAAGGCTGGAGTACTGTAACACACTCTTTTGTTTCCTGCATAAAACTTCATAAATTCTGGAGCGATATCTTTGAAATATTTACAAAATTATTCAAGATAAAAATGGAGCCTAACACTGAAATGATTATACTTGGAGTAACGGGAGATGGGAACAAATTGAACACATTTCAAAATTCATTTTTTAATTATGGGTTAATAATGGCAAAAAAACCGCATACTTAAATTTTGGAAAAATACACCCATACCAACGCTTAAAATGTGGATTATAAATATGTTGGATACAGCACATCTTGAAGAAATGCGATTCCTCCTAATAGATAAACCAGACCAATTCTTAACGAGTTGGTCTCCATTTATCGACTGCATATGGTGCAACAAAATTGTAAAAACCAATTGTTTCAGGACTGGGTGATGGATGGTCAAGAATATAAATACCTATCTCCTTTCTCTTACTTTCTACTCTTTCTCTTTCTCTCTCCTTTTTTTTTTTCTTTTCTCACTTTCTCTCTTTCTTCCCTTTTCTTTTTCACACACCATACCACACGTTTTTCTATTTTCTATTTTCTATTCTCTCTTTCTCTCTTTTATTATTGAAAAAAAAGAAAAATGAAGCAGTACATAAAATGTAACATGCCAACATATATTTGGCACCTTGGTGCCACATTACTGTACTTACTTCTAATAAATAAATAATAAAACATAAAAAAAAGTCTGAGTAACTCAGCGGGACAGGCAGCATCTCTGGAGAGAAGGAAGGGGTGACGTTTTGGCTTGAGACGTTTCGGGTTGAGACACATCTTCAGTCTGAAGAAGGGTCTCGACCCAAAATGTCACCCATTCCTTCTCTCCAGAGATGCTGCCTGTCCCGCTGAGTTACTCCAGTATTTTGTGTACATTTATACAAACGCAACGCACTTCAAAAAATCTTCCTTGTGGTATTTATTGCTCAGATTGTAACACAGATTGCTGCAGCTAATAGCTTGACAACAGGAACCCCAGACAGGAGAGTAGCCACAATTGCAAAAACCTTTCCCCATTAGTCACTGACCAAACTGAGAGGCAATGATTGCTAGTGGTCATATCAAATGTAAAATGCAGCATTGATGTGAGCTAGAGAGTATAGTTGGATCTAGCCTGGAGGTTATCCTCTGTGGTACCATGTTCATAAATATAAGAACTATCCCACCAATTTTCCAGTAGCAATACTTTAATTTTATAAAATAATTGTTACAAAGTCCATCTTTTTTTTAAATACAAAAATGTATTCAATTATTAAAAAATAATATTTACACTACAATAAAACAAGCCCGAACCCACCACCATAATACAATATAAACATATATCCATAATAAATATTATACAACTATGTTACAATCCTTATTGAGGATACATTCTACACCCTGCGGAGCCCAGCGGTCCCGGAACTCCCTCAGGGTGCCCGTGGACTGGGCGTATTCCCTTTATAACCCCACCCGGGCACGGACGTATCCCCGGAAAAAGGGCATGCAGCCGGCTCGAGTAGAGCCCTCCACTGTCTGGCGCCGTGACTCGCGGATGGCCAGCTTGGCCAGGCCCAGAAGCAACCCAACCAGGACATCTTCATCCCTACCACAAGGTTCATCTTTAGTTTAGTTTAGTATAGAGATACAGCGTGGAAACAGGCCCTTTGGCCCACTGTCCACAACGACCAGCGATCCGCGCACATTAACACCATCCTACACACTAGGGACGATTTTACATTTACCAAGCCGATTAACCTACAAACTTGTACGTCTTTGGAGTGTGGGGGGCAACCAAACATCTCGGAGAAAACCCACGCGGTCACGGGGAGAACGTACAAACTCCGTACAGACAGCACCCATAGTCGGGATTGAACCCGGGTCTCCGGCGCTGTAAGTGCTGTAAGGCAGCAACTCGACCATAGGCTCAGAAATTAACATTAGAAAATGCAGAGAGTTTTTAAACTGACACTTTATATGCCATATAGTGTCATTACCATCAAATGAACATCCCATGGCACTTCACCCTGTAGACTACTGAGCTGAAGACAGTGTATCGGTCTGTCAAGGCCTACTGGATCTCCCACTTGCTAATCATTTCTTCCCATTCCCATACTGTCCTTTCTGTCCCCATTGCCAGAGTGCGGCCACATGCAAACTGGAGGTACAGCACCTTGTACTCCGCTTACAATCCAATGAGCATTGAATTCCCATTAAAACATGAATTGCCCCACCCCACCCCCTTCTTCCCTCCCACCCCCTTTCCCCGTGCCCCAACTGGACTCGCACCTGTTTTGTCACCGGCCCCCCCCCCCCTCACTTCTGCTTCTATTCCTTCCTCTAGCTTCACAATTCTTAACTCTTCAATCATTCTCTCACATCTTCTGTATTTCCAAGTGAGGCAGAGGTTCACTTGCACCTCCTCCAACCTCATCTACTGTATCCGTTGTTGAAAGTGTGGACTCTTACATTGCCAAAGTCACTCAAATAACGAAGTAATGAAAATATCCCACCCAAATGGCAAACATTTACAAGGGCCTGATAATGTAAATTTAGAAATACCAAGGAAAGTCAGTATGAAAGTAACTCGCAATCGCTAAATGGATTCATTATGAATACTCCAGATTCAAAGTTACAGACTAAGCATGGTCTCCTAGAAATAAAAAGGGTCTATTCAAAACAAGAACATTAATTTTACATAGATCCAAATGATATTTTACTCAGATATATTGTTCAAGGTGTGGACTCGTATATCGGCCAGACCAAACATGATCGTGTCGCTGAACGCCTTCACTCAGTCCTCCTGAACCTACCTGATCTCCCAGTTGCCAAACACTTTAACTCTCCTTCCCATTCCCACACTGACCTTTCTGTCCTCGGCCTCCTCCGTGGTCAGAGTGAGGCCAAACGCAAATTGGAGGAACAGCACCTCATATTTTGCTTGGGCAGCGTACAACCCAGCTGTACGTATATTGGCTTCTCTAACTTCAAGTAACCCTTGTATCCCCTCTCGCTCCCTCCGTCCCCCATCCAAGTCGTACCAGTTTCAAAGTCGTCTTGTTGAATCTCATTGTCTGTACTCTTTCCCACTTACCACACAGCTTACAACAGCCTGTTTCTTTTAACATAGAAACATAGAAACATAGAAATTAGGTGCAGGAGTAGGCCATTCGGCCCTTCGAGCCTGCACCGCCATTCAATATGATCATGGCTGATCATCCAACTCAGTATCCCGTACCTGCCTTCTCTCCATTCCCTCTGATCCCTTTAGCCACAAGGGCCACATCTAACTCCCTCTTAAATATAGCCAATGAACTGGCCTCGACTACCCTCTGTGGCAGGGAGTTCCAGAGATTCACCACTCTCTGTGTGAAAAATGTTCTTCTCATCTCGGTTTTAAAGGATTTCCCCCTTATCCTTAAGCTGTGACCCCTTGTCCTGGACTTCCCCAACATCGGGAGCAATCTTCCTGCATCTAGCCTGTCCAACCCCTTAAGAATTTTGTAAGTTTCTATAAGATCCCCTCTCAATCTCCTAAATTCTAGAGAGTATAAACCAAGTCTATCCAGTCTTTCTTCATAAGACAGTCCTGACATCCCAGGAATCAGTCTGGTGAACCATCTCTGCACTCCCTCTATGGCAATAATGTCCTTCCTCAGATTTGGAGACCAAAACTGTACGCAATACTCCAGGTGTGGTCTCACCAAGACCCTGTACAACTGCAGTAGAACCTCCCTGCTCCTATACTCAAATCCTTTTGCTATGAAAGCTAACATACCATTCGCTTTCTTCACTGCCTGCTGCACCTGCATGCCCACTTTCAATGACTGGTGTACCATGCCACCCAGGTCTCGCTGCATCTCCCCTTTTCCTAGTCGGCCACCATTTAGATGATAGTCTGCTTTCCTGTTTTTGCCACCAAAATGGATAACCTCACATTTATCCACATTATACTGCATCTGCCAAACATTTGCCCACTCACCCAGCCTATCCAAGTCACCTTGCAGTCTCCTAGCATCCTCCTCACAGCTAACACTGCCCCCCAGCTTAGTGTCATCCGCAAACTTGGAGATATTGCCTTCAATTCCCTCATCCAGATCATTAATATATATTGTAAATAGCTGGGGTCCCAGCACTGAGCCTCGCGGTACCCCACTAGTCACTGCCTGCCATTGTGAAAAGGACCCGTTTACTCCTACTCTTTGCTTCCTGTTTGCCAGCCAGTTCTCTATCCACATCAATACTGAACCCCCAATGCCATGTGCTTTAAGTTTGTAAACTAATCTGTTATGTGGGACCTTGTCGAAAGCCTTCTGGAAGTCCAGATACACCACATCCACTGGTTCTCCCCTATCCACGCTACTAGTTACATCCTCGAAAAATTCTATAAGATTCGTCAGACATGATTTACCTTTTGTAAATCCATGCTGACTTTGTCCAATGATTTCACCACTTTCCAAATGTGCTGCTATCCCATCTTTAATAACTGACTCTAGCAGTTTCCCCACTACCGATGTTAGACTAACTGGTCTGTAATTCCCCATTTTCTCTCTCCCTCCCTTCTTAAAAAGTGGGGTTACGTTTGCTACCCGCCAATCCTCAGGAACTACTCCAGAATCTAAAGAGTTTTGAAAGATTATTACTAATGCATCCACTATTTCTGGAGCTACTTCCTTAAGTACTCTGGGATGCAGCCTATCTGGCCCTGGGGATTTATCGGCCTTTAATCCATTTAATTTACCCAACACCACTTCCCGGCTAACCTGGATTTCACTCAATTCCTCCAACTCCTTTGACCCGCGGTCCCCTGCTATTTCCGGCAGATTATTTATGTCTTCCTTAGTGAAGACGGAACCAAAGTAGTTATTCAATTGGTCCGCCATATCCTTGTTCCCCATGATCAACTCACCTGTTTCTGACTGCAAGGGACCTACATTTGTTTTAACTAATCTCTTTCTTTTCACATATCTATAAAAACTTTTGCAGTCAGTTTTTATGTTCCCTGCCAGTTTTCTTTCATAATCTATTTTTCCTTTCCTAATTAAGCCCTTTGTCCTCCTCTGCTGGTCTCTGAATTTCTCCCAGTCCTCCGGTATGCTGCTTTTTCTGGCTAATTTGTACGCATCATCCTTCGCTTTGATACTATCCCTGATTTCCCTTGTTATCCACGGATGCACTGCCTTCCCTGATTTATTCTTTTGCCAAACTGGGATGAACAATTTTTGTAGTTCATCCATGCAGTCTTTAAATGTCTTCCATTGTATATCCACCGTCAACCCTTTTAGAATTAATTGCCAGTCAATCTTGGCCAATTCACGTCTCATACCCTCAAAGTTACCTTTCTTTAAGTTCAGAACCATTGTTTCTGAATTAACAATGTCACTCTCCATCCTAATGAAGAACTCAACCATATTATGGTCACTCTTGCCCAAGGGGGCACGTACAACAAGACTGCTAACTAACCCTTCCTCATTACTCAATACCCAGTCTAAAATAGCCTGCTCTCTCGTTGGTTCCTCTACATGTTGATTTAGATAACTATCCCGCATACATTCCAAAAAATCCTCTTCCTCAGCACCCCTGCCAATTTGATTCACCCAATCTATATGTAGATTGAAGTCACCCATTATAACGGTTTTGCCTTTGTCGCACGCATTTCTAATTTCCTGTTTGATACCATCTCCAACTTCACTACTACTGTTAGGTGGCCTGTACACAACACCCACCAGCGTTTTCTGCCCCTTAGTGTTTCGCAGCTCTACCCATACCGATTCCACATCCTGCAAACTAATGTCCTTCCTTTCCATTGCGTTAATCTCCTCTCTAATCAGCAACGCTACCCCACCTCCTTTTCCTTTCTCTCTATCCCTCCTGAATATTGAATATCCCTGGATGTTCAGCTCCCAGCCTTGGTCACCCTGGAGCCATGTCTCCGTGATCCCAACTATATCATAGTCATTAATAGCTATCTGCACATTCAACTCATCCACCTTATTACGAATGCTCCTTGCATTGAGACACAAAGCCTTCAGGCTTGTTTTTACAACACTCTTACCCCTTATACAATTTTGTTGAAAAGTGGAAAGTATCATTGTTACTTTCATTCATTTGTTCTATATCGCTCTACATCACCATCTATATCTCTCATTTCCCTTTCCCTTGACTCTCAGTCTGAAGAAAGGTCTCGATCCCAAACATCACCAATCCATGTTCTCCAGAGGCGCTGCCTGACCCGCTCAGCATGTTTTGTAACAGCATACAGGAGGTTTGATTAATACGTAAACAGGGGCGGAAATCGCTGTCAAAACATGGGGGTGGGGGGTGGGGGGAACACAATTTCTTGGTGGGCGCACGCGCACACACACACGCGCACGAGGCTTCGGCCGTGGGCCCTGCGGACGGAAACATCGGGAGCTGACCTGGTGACCGACTCCAAACTGCAGCAACGTCCGCCCCGAATCGTGGGGCTTCAATCGGCCCGTTTGCGGGGCCTTTCATCGCCCGGCGCGGCTTAAAACTGGCCGTGGGATGTTCCGTTGCCTGGCGGGGGCTTCAACATCGGGAGCCTCGATGCAACAATTTGACAGTGGGGCGGTGGAAGATCCCACGGCCGATTTTAAGCCGCGCTAGGCGATGAAATACCCCGCGAACGGGCCGATTCAAGCTCCGCTCTATGATCTTTGCTCCACAATACGTTTCCCTCCTCCAATCACCGTGCATTACCCTCAGTCCCACCCCCTACTTCCACCTCTGACCGACAACTCCCTCCTCCAATCACCGCGCATTACCCTCAGTCCCACCCCCTTACTTCCGCCTCTGACCGACAACTCCCTCCTCCAATCATCGCACTGAATCTACATGTCCCGCCCCCCCCCCCCCCACTGCCTGCTGACCAACGTTTCTCTCGTCCAATCGGCGCCCTTGATTTGGAAGGGATATAAGTAAAGAGCTTTTCATTCAGGATAACTGGACTCTGGTAGGTACTGTCTGAGAGGGTGGTGAAGAGAGGTATTCTCACAACATTTAAGAAGCATCTGGACAAACACAAATTGCCAGTGCATAGCACAAAGTGTTGCTCAGTGAGATTAATGTATGTAGATATTGGAGACAGTGAGCTACATAGCCTGTTTATGTGCTGCATCATTTGATCTATATTTCTACCCAGTAGAATAGCACTGAAGGGGGCAATGTGGACAGCATTTGACAGATGCTTAGGAGTATGTAGGAAGGAACAGCAGATGCTGGTTTAAACCGAAAATAGACACAAAATGCTTGGGTAACTCAGCGCGACAGGCAGCAGGTGACGTTTCGGGACAAGACCCTTCTTCAGACTGAGAGTCAGGGGAAAGGGAAACGAGATATATAGACGGTGATGTAGAGAAATATAGAACAAATGGATGAAAGATATGCAAATAAATAACTATAATAAAGGAAACAGGCCATTGTTAGCTGTGTGCTAGGTGAGAACGAGTACAGCCAATGAGACTCAACAAGACAACTTTGAAGCTGGTGCGACTTGGGTGGGGGAGGGATGGAGAGAGGGGGGATGCAGGGGTTACTTGAGGTTAGAGAAATCAATATTCATACCACTGGGTTGTAAGCTGCCCAAGTGAAAAATGAATACTAGCTTAGATGGGTTATCTTAGTCATAGAGTGATGCAGTGTGGAAATAGGCCCTTCGGCCCAACATGTCCCAGCTCCACTAGTCCCACCTGCACGTGGTTGGTCCATATCCCTCCAAATCAGTCCTATCCATGTACCTGTCTAACTGGTCGTTATGGGTGTTGGACCGATGGCATGTTTCCGTGCTTCATGGCCGTGCCCAAAGGAAATCTACCTCTTGTTTTGAATGGGGGAAGGTGGATGAGAGCAGGACTCCATTAACTCCATTAACTATGGTAGAGGGAAGGCTCACTTCCTAAACATGGAGGACATGGTGGCTAAGCGGTAGAGCTGCTGACTTACAGCGCCAGACACCCGGGTTCGATCCTGACTATGGGTGCTGTCTGTATGGAGTTTCCAACTTTTCCCGCTGACCTGTGGAGGTTTTCTCCGGAATCTCCGGTTTCCCTCCACACCTCAAAGATGTGCAGGCTTGTCGGTTAATTGGCTTGGTATAAGTGTACCCAGTGTGTGTAGGATAGTGCTACTGTGCGGGGATCACTGGTCGGCATGGACTTGGTGGGCCGAAGGGCCTGGTTCTGTGCTGTATCTCCAAACTAAACAATTTCAGAAGTTCAGCAATGGAAAGCCTCAGGCTGAGACCAAATGTGCAAGGGAGGAGGATACTGGGAGAAAAGGATGACGTCCTTACAAGCAATAAGGTGAGAGGAGGTGTAGTTCAGGTAGCTGCGTGAGTCAATGCCTTTACAGCAGCTATCGGTGGATCATTTGTTTAATTTAGTTTAGTTTAGAGACAAGGCGCAGAAACAGGTTCTTCATCCCCCCGAGTCCTCACCGACCAGCGATCCCCGCACACTAGCTACACACTAGGGACAATTTACACTTGTACCGAACCAATTAACCTACAGATCTGTACGTCTTTGGAGTGTGGGAGGAAATTGAAGATCTTGGAGAAAACCCACATATGTCACGGGGAGAACATACAAGCTCCGTACAGACAGCACACGTGGTTGGGATCGAACCCGGGTCTCTGGCGCCGTAAGGCCGCAACTCTACCGCTGCGCCACCGTGCCGTACGTGTCTTCCACGGTGGAAACATGGAGATGCAGAAAAGGGAGAGATGTGTCAGGGATGGTCTGAGGGGCAGGATAGAAGTCAGTAGCGAATGTGATGATAACGAATGAATTCAGCACCAATGCAGTCAGCAGCACCAATGCAGTCAATGTCACGGAGAAAAAGTTAGAAGATGATTTCAGAGGAGTTTTAGAACCATTACACAGCCAGTGAAGAGTCACATATGGCAAGATAGGACACCATTGATTTGTAGAATGTAGGTGATATCTAAAGTGAAGTTGGAAGGTTCGTCCAGTGGGACAATATGTGTAGAGCTGCGAAAAACTGCAATCACTATGACAGAGTTACACCTCAGTCTTCCCAGGAGCCAGTGAGAGATAAAGAAACAGATATGTACGCAGGTTATGGCAAGATGCAAACACAACACGGATGTTGTACAGGGTGACGTTAATTTCCTCAATATTGACTGGGACTTCATAAACTATCTCAGTTAATAATTTCAGGTAGCAGAAATAGGCCATTCGGCCCATCAAGTCTACTCTGCTATTCAATCATGGCTGATCTATCTTTCCCTCTCAACCCCATTCCCATGTCTTCTCCCCATAACCGCTGGCACCCGTACTAATCAGGGGTTAGTACGAGACATCAAAAGAGATGTAGCATCAAGGAAAATGGAGAATAGATCATTGTTAGATAGGAGAAAGCAGATAAAATGTTATCAGGCGGACAGCCAGACTGGTCGGAGAACTGGGAAGGGTGAGGGATGGAGAGAGAGGGAAAGCAAGGGTTACTTGTAGTTAGAGAAGACGATATTCACACTGCTGGGATGTCTTCTTTTCACACCTTACTATTCCTTATCTCTGTGTCTCCCTCACCCCTGACTCGCAGTCTGAAGAAGGGCCTCAACCCGAAACGCCACCCATTCCTTCTCTCCAGAGATGTTGCCTGTCCTGCTGAGTTACTCCAGCATTTTGTGTCTATCTTCGGTGTGAACCAGCATCTGCAGTTCCTTCCTACACAGTTTAACATCAAGGAGTTCGCAGTCTCGGGTTGAGACTGACGTCGGGAACTGCGAAAAGCCGTACGACATTCGACCCGGGGCAGATCGCCCGGCGCGGTGGAGCTGAGATTCCCCCCCCCCCCCCTCCCCCCCACCGATGCAGGAGCTTAATCGCCCCGACAAGGAGGCCCGCCACCCGGCTCGAGGCCCCCGACCTCTGGAGGACAAAGAAGGGAAGAGATTGAACTTTTTTCGCCTCCAATCACAGTGAGGAATGTGGAGGAGTCACTGTGGTGGATGTTTATGTTAAAATGTATTTTGTGTGTTCTGTTGCTTTTTATTGGTATGACTGTATGGCAAATCAAACTCCTCGCATGTTGCAAAACATACTTGGCTAATAAAGTATGATTATGATTGTGATTACTTTTCCCGTTTGGTAACCTCATATTCATAGCGCAGATATAAAACTGCTCTGTTGTAACTGATGTACTGCTCATACGGCCACTTGCTACAAGTGGCGTCACTGTGGCTGCCACCTATCCCGAGCTCCTTTTCAAGAACTCAGTTTAATATCTGTCCAATTGGTAGACCAAAGTACTGATGGTCTAACTGATGGTAAACCAAAAACAATACCCAGTGGCCTGAAGAAGGGTCCCAACAACTCAACATCACCCGGCCAGTCTGCTCCACAGACACTTTGTCTACACGCTCAGTTCCTTTTCTGATCAAGATTGCAGCATCTGCAGTCTCTTGTGTGTCCAGTAAGCTTCAGTTTGGGCGTAGAAGGAAACAGAATGCCCGGGAAGTGAACAATTTCACACAAAATGAAAGCAAAGAGCTGTATATTTATGCAACGCATGACCTCATCAGTTAAGTTTAGTTTATTGTCATGTGTACCGAGGTACAGTGAAAAGTTTTTGTTGCATGCTAACCAGTCAGCAGAAAGACAATACGTGATTACAATCGAGCCGTTTACAGTGTATAGATACATGATAAACAAATAACATTTCGTGCAAGGAAAAGCCAGCAAAGTCCGAGCAAGTATAGTCCGAGGGTCACAAAAGAGGTAGATAGTAGATAATCAACTTGATTTTAATATTGATAAATGCATTGTGATTTTATGTCCTGTAAGGTGTCCTTGGGTGTCCAGAAAGGCGCCACCAAATAAAATACATTATTATTATTATTATAGTAGTTCAGCACTGCTCTCTGGTTGTGGTAGGTTGATTCAGTTGCCTGATAACAGCTGGGAACAAACTGACCCTGAATCTGGAGGTGTGCGTTTTCACACTTCTATACCTTTTGCCTGATGGGAGAAGAGGGAGTGGCCAGGGTGCGACACATCCTTGATTATTATCCTTCATCATGTCTTGAAGTTCTTTATAATCAATGTACATCTAAAGTACTCCGAGTTGCATTGTTGCAAACTAGCAGCCAATTTGCACAAAGCAAATGTTCCCATGAACAGCAATGAAGTCATGACCAGGTCATGCGTTTTAGTATTGGGAAAGGCACCAATTATCAAATAGGACTTTGGGGATAATTCCCACAATTTTCTACAAATAACGCACTGCAACTTAATACGACACGATACGATAGAACTTAATCTATCCCAAGACAGAAGGGGGAGGAGTTGTACAGTTTGTTAGCCGTGGGAGGAAGGATCTCCTGTGGTGTTCTGTCCTGCATCTTGGTGGACAGGATATTGGTTTAAAGTTTCATCCAAAACGCAGCAACCTCACAGGTGTGGCAACTGTTCTACTTCACTGACCAAGTTACTGGATGAGCAACCAGACTTGTCCACTACTGATCAACAGCCTTGTGACTGTGGGATTCAGAATCAAGTAATTAGTGACCAACTCAAGTAATTTGGAAAACAAAATCAAGGCTTCGTAACAATGGGCAAGAAGCTACGGGATTGTTGTAAAGACCAACCTGCCTAACA